>NC_072739.1:78498424-78638464 GCF_026930045.1 Uloborus diversus | reverse complement strand
AGAAAGCCTAATGTCCCAAATTCATACTCACTGTTTAAAAGCCTGTTTACATCACCCAGCATTAAACTACAAGCACGTAGGTTTTGTAGAAAATTTCATTAGAATTTGTAACTCAATTCATGTAGTTTAGGTAGAAAAGAAGTGAAAAAATAAGAAGGTTTTACGTCTGAACATATCGCAGTTCCTGTGGAACACTGACGCAACAACAAAAAGTTTAATTTTACAGTAGAACCAAATGTACGAGAAACAATCTCATACAATCCCATACAATGATACACAGTTGAGTTACTGCCCTGGTGGCTAAAAGTTCAGAAACAAATCTGTCAGTGTTCCTCTGTATGAGGTGACTACTTTTGGACCCAATGACGACAATAACTAATTTTCAATTAATTTTGCAGTTACCTCTGTGTTTCACCCGAACAGCGATATCGATATCTTAGAACAACACAGAACATCTAACTGTTATTACAGATGTCTTCTACCGTTGCTCTGAGAGTAGGATATGTACTCTGTTTAGTACTCAAAATCAGGGGGGCCTCGAACTTAAACTTTTGGGAAAGCGTAAATTCTCAACTTGCCGAATAGAACTCCAAATTTTTATGAATGATGATAATTTTTCAAAGTAGAACTCAAAATTATACCGAATTATGATAACTTTGCAAAATCGTCAGACAAAATTTGCCAGAGATTTCCCATCGAGGCGCCCCGCCCCTGTTCAAAAGATTAATGTTTTCTTCGCAGTTTAAAGCAGGAAGTTTTCCTGGAAATCTCAGGAAGGAAATGCTTCCGCAGAAAATGTAAGCCAATAAATCTTCATTTAAATGGCATTTAGTTTAAACAAGCTATAAACTTTTTCTTTGGTTAGAAGCGAAAAGTTACATTTTACATAATATTATACCCAATATTTTATGCAGTTATACTCTCAGCTCATGGGGCTTGTGAATATTTTTCTGAAATTGCAAGGATAAGACAGATATAATAGTTATTCACAAGTGGTCTCAAGAAGTGAACTTAAAAGGAAAATAGAAGAGAAAATATACAAAAGATGACAACAACAAGCGATGACAACACTTTTTTTTTAATTTGAAGAGTAACGAAACATTAAAAAATTATATATATGAGTATATGTATATTCACCATAAAAAAAAAAAAAACGACGTCCGACAAAAGGTTTCTGTGGGATATGTTTTCATCCATAAGCTCACTTTTTTTTAATCGTTCCTTATAACGCAGAAACATGTGTATGCAGTAATCTGCAAGTTTTGTACGATCAAGTATCATTGTGATAAAAGAAATTTGAATCTATTTAAGACGAATTCAATTAACTAATACTATTGTCTTTTAACACCTTCCTGTAAATGCATAAATTAAAATCCTTTCCGTAGTTATAAAGTCAACGGTTTAGATTAATATGAATCCCATCTTCTTCAGAATTCATTGTCCTCGTATATGATACTAAAAACAGAAGAATCAAACACTGCATCATTTTATTTTCCTAAAATTTGTTTATTTTCAAAGCTCCTTACAGCAATACAGCAATATTTTGGCTAGTTAGTAGCATTGAAATTTTTATAAAATAATAAAAGATCACAGTCAACAATCCAAAGCAGTATATTACACTATTACTTCAGTACCATTGCTCCAATGAAATGCCAATCATCCTTATGTCTTCTGTTCCCTTTTAACTAACGAGATATACTTACTAGCAAGACGTTGTGGATAACCAAAATAGATGGTTTAAAGTTCATTTTGATGGACTATACATAACACTTTAAAATAACTTGATTGAAAATATTGACGAAAAACTGTTCATGGTTTAGTTAAACTTCCTTGTCCTTGTCTTGCGTAGGCAACATTTCTGAAATTGCGTTTAATGTTTTCTGCTTCTTGGATGTCCTCATCCGTCAGGAAGTTTGACTTAGTGTTCCCATTAATTATTCTGTCGTTGAGATAGTGGAAGTCTTCGGAAGCAAAGCAAGGAATGGCGTCGTCAAGGTTGGTGCAGGTCATCGTGAGTTGGTTGAAAATGGTTTGGTTTCCGCACAAGAAAGACCAGTGTCTGAACGAAGTAGATCCAGGAGCCCGTGCGAGACAGACGTGGAACACTTGGCAGTTGTTGTCGGTATCTGCGTAGTAGCCATCTTTGGTGCAGGTAAAAGTGGTTCTAAGTGGTTCTAACAAGATACCTGTTGAGTCTGGAAGATCGTAAGCTTCTCGCTTCGTTCTCTGCAAAAATAATGAATTTAAGTTTCACATTCATTAAATCAAAGAGAAATAAGTACCTATCATTCTTTTATAAAAAAAAAAGAACTGCATTTCATAGTGCAATTTTTGTAAGAACATTAGCTTTTAAGAAATCATAGAATCAAAATCCCCTTTTATTATTTCTATATCTTGTCCGGCAAACATTCTCTTTTTTTATTTTTAATTTTTGATCTATTAGCAGACATATTTTTTACCAGGCCTTAAGGGTATTATTAGCTAATCCTAAGATATGCGAAAACGATTAATAGTTCTTTATAAGAAACTTTCTGTTTTTGAAATCGTAGGTAATTTTATTTTATAAGTTAAAACAAACATCTATGTTCTGCATATCAAAGTAAACCGGAAGGATTAAATTTGAACTTAAGCAGTACGATTGAACATTTCATCTGATAACACCTTTTCCTTCCACTAAAAAGTGACTTTCTTGAAACTGTCTAGATAGCTTCGTAAAAGTTCTATTCTAACCTCCAAACAAAACTTTAGTTACATCTATTACATATGACAGAGCATTGCATGGGATGCTAGAAATATCTCCTAGTAATAAGATAAAGAACATTTATTTATTTATTTATTTTTTTTTTTCATTTTTGGGCTTAGGTGGTTAAGTACTGGATGGTGGTCAGTACTTAACAAATTAACCTCAAAGTATGTTTTTAAAACTTTTTAAAAATAACACAGGTTTTCGAATCTTCTTTTGATTCAAGTCAAATCATCAGTTTAAGCGTCTCAAAAGCTATTTTTCCCATTATTTATACGCTCGTTGAAAATTATTTTCAAACTCGAGCATACAAACTTGCATTATTTAGAGGCAAATATGTGCTATTCTCTTTTAATATTTTACAGAAAAATAAAACTTTTACTTTAATTTTTATTTTTTGAACTATTATATATATTAACTACTCCTGATACTAGACGTTAAATCGCGGATATCACAAATTTGCCTCAGGAACTGCGCTTTCTCGCGTATTTTGCTCATTGGGCTTTCTGTTTTATGATTCCATGCTGTTTGTTTATATTTAATCAGAGCAGCAAATTAATGAATAAGATTAGAATGGTATCCCCCCAGTTTCGCCGACACGAAATTTCCGTCCCCTCTGTTTTTCAGTTTTAATCATACCTTTTGATATATTTAAAGGGGGGGGGGGGAGAAAATTTAAAGATTGAAGAAACTGGGGTTAAACAGTTAGAATATTTTCATTGCGATTGCGTGATTCATTATATGAAACTATCTGTATATGACTATGATACTCCTAACTTTATAATTGAAAGCGAAAAACAGCATTTCAATATTTACTAGTTTGCTTATTTTCTAAATTAATGCATTAAACCAAACACAACACATTATGAATTTTAAAATGTATGAAATATGAGTATGGATATCCGTGTTTTGCAGCGATTTGTTAACAGATAAGATTTTTGTAATTAATTTAAGAAAGACTTTTAAAATGAGTTAAGTCCGCGCATGCGCAGTCGCTGTGGAAAATTTGTGATATCCGCGATTTAACTTCGAGTACTTCTGATTTCCTAGACGAAATGTAAATGTAGACATTAGCATAATGCTTTTCTTCTAAAAAACATTCTTACAAAATATCAGTGAATGAAGCGGTTATCTATAAAAGCTAAATTGATAATTTCCTTTGAATGCTAAAAACTGCGATTTGAAGCTATAATTCCACTGAAACATAGGTACAATTTTACGATTAGAGAAGTCTAAATTATTTTCCCCAATCTTGTTCAAGATGTTGCTCAGCAGGAATACAATGACTAAAGTCACGATTTTTAAATTACATTATTCTGTTCTTTCGAAAAAATAAAACAATAGACTACTTATCAAAAGCTAGAATTAATTTACTAAGCAAATTAAAAAAAAGAAGAAAATTTTAAGAAAATAGCTGGAAACATTAGTAACATGGGAAAAATTCGGATCAAACCAAAAACATAAAAATCTACCCTTAAACTACTAGTTCTTGAAGATTAGATTATATGAAATAATGGGGGAAAAAAAGTCAAGTTAAATGTTTATTTTAAGTAACTTTCTGTTTCAGCATATATTAGTAATTAAAACTTACCAACAAGGATTTAGCAAGGCTTTCATTCGTAAATGCAAGGACTATAACTAAAAGACAAAATGCAATTAAAAAAATATTCAACCAAAACATTAAAAAAAAAATAATAATAAAGTGAAGCAAAATACATAGCATGTTTGTTTTTGATTACACAAAACGTGTATAAATATTGATGTTTTAACATTTTTAAGTAAGCTAAACATCTGTTGGACAGTTTCATAAGATAAAAGTATTCATTTCTAATGATTACTATATATGTATTTCTGCTTACGTTTGAAAAAAAAAAAACATTGTGCGAGCTTCGACATTGGAAAAAGATTTATTTCGATATACAATTCCATCACATTTCTATTTCAGTGGTGAGATAAAACTGCAGCAATAAAGCATCAAGTTCATGCCCAACATTTATGAAAAACAAGGATATCGTATCCGAAACAAAAAAATGTTATATTCTATTTTGCATTAAATTACTCAAAGTGTCAGAATTAAAAAAAAAAAAAAAAAAAAAAAAAAAAAAAAAAAAAAAAGTGAAGAAAACCAGAATTTATCAAAGTTTTTTTTTTTTTTTTTTTTTTTTTACAAAAAATGTACCAATTATATGGAACATGTAACATGTAACGGAATGTGCCATTTGCATGAATTGGCAATTTATCAAACGTAGACTATAACTAAAAGACAAAATGCAATTAAAAAAATATTCAACCAAAACATTAAAAATAATAATAAAGTGAAGCAAAATGCATAGCATGTTTGTTTTTGATTACACAAAACGTGTATAAATATTGATGTTTTAACATTTTTAAGTAAGCTAAACATCTGTTGGACAGTTTCATAAGAGAAAAGTATTCATTTCTAATGATTACTATATATGTATTTTTGCTTACGTTTTAAAAAAAAAAAAAAACATTGTGCGAGCTTCGACATTGGAAAAAGATTTATTTCGATACACAATTCCATCACATTTCTATTTCAGTGGTGAGATAAAACTGCAGCAATAAAGCATCAAGTTCATGCCCAACATTTATGAAAAACAAGGATATCGTATCCGAAACAAAAAAATGTTATATTCTATTTTGCATTAAATTACTCAAAGTGTCAAAATTAAAAAAAAAAAAAAGTGAAAAAAAACCAGAATTTATCAAAGTTTTGTTTTTTTTTTTACAAAAAATGTACCAATTATATGGAACATGTAACATGTAACGGAATGTGCCATTTGCATGAATTGGCAATTTATGAAACGTACCAATGGTTAGTACTGTCAATTTTTATTTTTGTAAACTACGGCACGTAGCGAAGTAAAATAAATACATGATACTTACATAAACTGAATATTTTTTCAAGCATGATTACTACCGGGAATAAAGGCAACCTGAAGAAAGAAATTCTGTAAATAAACTTTTGCTGAGATACATAGTTAAATTTCTCACCAAAAGTATTTTGTGTGTTCATAAATTTTGTTTGAAATTGATTTTTGTCGCACAAAAGCAGAAAACTTTAGTTAAGAGTAATTTCCTTTTTCTGAGAAAACAAATTCCAAAATTAACAGTTGGGAAAAAGTACATATACATTAATCCTTTTCATTTAAGTATTGTTGAATAAGAAGCACGTGACAAGATCACCATAAGTTACTATTTGTTTTTCTGCGAAGTAAAAGATTTATAAGGAGGAAAAAGTATTGTTTGAAGAATCATTTAAAAATCTGTATAAATTTAGTATAATCCTTTAGTCAGAAAAACTAAAATACATAAATGAAAGGAAAAATTAAAATATATTTTAACTCTATTTCTCAAAAACAAGACAGGTATTAAAAACATTTATACTGAAATAGATGATATAAAATAATCTTCACAAAAATTTGTCCATGTCTTCTCACTTTAAAAATTGCGATTGTAAACTGGATTTTAGGTTTTAGTTTTAGAATGGAATTTAGTGAATTGTGCGTTTTTTTAAAAAATAAAACGCTGAGAAATAAATGTGTTTTCGCAATTTGAGAACTATCTTAATGTCAGTACTTTTTTTGAATTTCCATTTAAGTCATAGACTTAAATATAGGCACTTAGAGCTGAATGCAAAACTTATTTCAAAGCAAAACAACATTCTGAAAAATATAGCAATATTTTGTTCGATGAAAACTAAACCTTAAAACATCTCAATGATTATTCCGATTTCTGGAAATTCTTTCACACGTAAAACCCATTAATCAACGTTAAAGGATATACAGGGTGTTCCGTTTTAACCTGTAAGATCTTTAGTTTCGCAACGGTTAGTCCTATATGTATACTTCCAATTGAAAAAATGTTCAAAATCAGATGCAGAGTTAAGATATTGACAGTTTGATGCAAAAATAAAAATGAGTCAAAGAATACAAAATTTAACTTTATATACGGGCCCCAGGTCCCATAGTTTATGTTCAGGGAAATAATCTCCATTGAAATGTAATTCAAACACAAAAAGTTTGACATAAGTACGACCAATATTCACCGAGACATAAAATGCGGCGTTTTGTGACTTACACCATTTTACAATTGCCGTCAATAACACTTTTTGAAGGAAAATATAACGGTCAACAAGTGCTAAAAATTATATGTGCGCATAGAGTGTAGTTTTTCAAATTGTTCGGGGTTTTGTAGTGTGTTTTTGCGTATCACTGCATAACATTTGTTGGGTAGACCGGGACACATTTACTAGGATTTTTTTCAATGAATTTTCTAATTTTTATGTTTGAACCTAGGAAATTTTAGACATTGTGGTTTTTTGAAGCAGTTAATGAAGTTCAAATTTGTGTATTCAGTTGTTGCTAAGCTTGTGTTTTTAACATTAAAAAAAAAAAAAATGTTTTTTGAGTCCAAGTCAGTTGCGTAAACTTGCCCCGAACGCGGGGCAAGTCCTTTTTTCGATTGGTATTCTTTCAAACAATAGATGCAAGCACAATTTTTTACTTCGTAAACAGAATCGTTCATTAATTTCCTTTTTACGGAGTGTACTAACTTTTTTCCTGCTGCAGGTTTTCGTTTCATACTTTTTTTCTTTGATGTCTTCTATTTCTGTTTCAATAGAAACTTGTAAACTTTCAAGTAATTTCTCCTTTTTGTTTTCTTCTACCCATTTTGTTTTTTGTTTCTTTTCTGTTTTTAAGCTTTAGTCCGACTTTTTCAAATGATTTCAGTTGAGTTAATACACATGTGCCGATGTGGAAGGCCTACTGGGGAAAATACTTGGATTATCGATAAGCCTTTTCATTATATTGATATCAAACGTGGTTGTGTTAGTGTTTTGAACTAAATGTCTTACTATTGTTAAAATAAACAAAATTTATTACAGGCTGAATAGTGTGTAAAGTTGAAGCTGAACAATCATAAAGACAACACTATGTGATTATAAGCCATAAGATGCGAATCTTTTACTTAATTTAAAATGAATGGTGATTTTCAAAACTAAATAAAATGAAAATATTAAAGATTTGAAACAGTACACAGCGAAAAAAGCGTCCGAGGCCTGTTTAGAAATAAGACAGAGTGGTAAGACACAGTAAGAACGTGCGTAAATGTACCCCGATTAAAATGCATAAACGTGACCCGTCGGCAAGTTTGGATTTATTTTTAACAGGTAAGAAAATTTAATAACTTTTCTGTTCATATAAATACAATTCTCAAAAAAAATAAAAATAAAAATAAATAAATAAATAAATAAATAAATAAATAAAAATCTACTAATTTCCATATATTTATTTGTTCTCAACTGTGTATAATTTACTCACATTAAGCTCGAAAATATTCAACACAAAATTTATTCAGCTTGGTAGAAAACAGATTTTCCTTTCGGATGCGAAACTGATGCTCAAAATCTTGTGAGAATATTGGCTAGGGAGCAGCATCAATCCGATATGACTGTTGACTCTCCAGTTATAACTCGTTTAGGAACAAGAAGTTCTGTCTAGAACTAGACGAGCCTACTTTCCCGTATACCCATACTACTTTCTAGTACCTGATCAATATTCTCAAAAATAGCTAAAATCGCAAATTTTTTCAAAACAAGAAAAGCAGCAACTTTTAAACAAAGCAGCTAAGACACTTTTTTCCATTAAAAAGTCTTTAACAGTTTTTAAAACGAAAAAATAATAATTAAATTTAATAAACTCATTAAAGTAAATACATCATATCAAAAAAGAAAAAAAAAATGTTTCTTTTTCCCCTGTTGCCAAAAACAATTTTTTAAATTAATTAATGCACGTACCAAAATAAATGAAAACAATAAAATTTCAACTAAAAGAAATAATTTTCATTGTCAAAAAAAAAATAAATAAATAAAAAATAAATAAATAAATCGTCTGCGCATATCTTTATGTAGAAACATAAATGACTTCGAGTTTATTCGCCGAAAACTGAATACCTAAATTAAATCTTTAGCATAAAAATAAAACAAGTCAGATCAACAATAACTATTTCACAGTCAAAACCATAGCTGCAGAGTCGTAGTCAATCTCATTTTGGGGTAAAGGAGTCGGAGTCGAATATCTAAGAATCGGAGTCAGTCATTTGTCCTCCGTGTATAAATTTTTGCCAAAGCTACGAAGTCAGAGTCGAAGTCGTGGAGTCGGAGTCCGATTAATTGTCGGGCACAGGAGTCGGAGTCAAATGCCCCTAAATTCTCGGAGTCGAAGTCTAGAGTTTGGCGTCAAGAGCTTTTTCCAACAAAATTTGTTTGAAGTAAATCCGCCTTCAAGTACGGAATCTACATTGAGTTTCAGTTTCCCCGTAGGCGCTAATGTTAAGGGATTTGAACTGTTCAAAATTAAGCGGAAAATTGTCCAAATCAAAAAGATATTTTATGTACAAGTTTTTCATCAAAAGCTTTTTCCTACAAAGTTTGTTTGAAGCAAATTCGCCTGACAGTTCGGAATTGCCTTGAATTTCCCCGTAGGCGCTAATGTTAAGTTTTTTTGTACTGTTCAAAATTGAACAAAAAATAGTTCAAATCAAAAAGTGAAATATGGGAGTGAGGTGTCCTCGCCGAGATCTTTCGAACAAAAAAAAAAAGTTTTTTTGAATCGGACTATTCCTTCAAAAGTTATTAGGGGGGGGGGGGGACAGACAGACAGACCAATCGACAGACTGACAGACATTTTTTCCCATCTCAATACCCTACTTTCCAATTTTTAATTTTTCAATATTTATTTAATTATTTTATTTATTTTTGACTTTTTTTTTGTTTTTCGCGATATTTTTAAGATGCATTAAGTCTTCTTTCATACTTTTCTCTTCTTTTTCACACTTTTACTGGGAAATTAGGGTAAAAAGGGCACTGCTTAAACGTGCCCAATGCGTAAATGTACCCCGGTCTACCCTATACTTTGTTTTCTTACTTTGACGACCTGTCATTCTTCTAAAAGGGTGATAAGTTCCAATGTCATCTTCTGCATGGTCCCTTAAAACTTTGAATTGAAATATCTCCTTGATTTTTAGTCGCACAAATGGCAAGTTTTTTGTATCAGTAATAGTTTTCAATGGAGATTATTTCTCTAAGCATAAGTCAGGGGACCTAGGGCCCTTATAAAAAGTTAAATTTTTTATTTTTTGACTCATTTTTATTTTCAAACTTTAAATATCAAAATTCTGCATCTGATTTTGAATATTTTTGCATTGGAAGTATGTATCTAGGACAAACAATTGCCGAATTAGAGGCCGGAGCAACCTTTATTAATAACACGTGTAAAGTTTTAAGTGATTTCTTTTTTAAATTAAACGAAAACATAATCATTTTTTTAATTTTAACTCGATTTAAATAAAAAGACAATTTAAAAACACTAAATAATTAAAACCAATACACTAACTGAAACAATAAGATTTTCGTTTTAAAATTAAGAAAATTTTTCATAGATACTTTTAATCAAGTTACTTGAAGAAAAAGAAGGGTAAATTTAATTACTTTTAAAATAATTCTTTATAAAAAACGAAAAAAAAAAGAGAGAGAGAGAACCTTAACAAAGACAAAATTACAGTAATTTTTTTTAATTGTATGCACACAAATACATGTGTATTCGTGTGTACCTTATAAAAAATACCATTAAATCTAGTTTATCCCATAGGTAATTTTATGTAAACGTTTTATGAACATAAGCCGGTGTTTTTATTCATGGACTCATTTCCCTTACAACGTTTCTTCTAGTAACTAATTATGCCTAAACTATTATTAACTACTAATAAATGCAAAATTTCTGTTGGTATTTAAGACTAATATTTTGAGTTAGCCACTGATTTTATGCTTTGAAACGAAAGTCAAAATCCTACGGCTAAAATAAAAATATGCTTCAAAGTTATCAATACACATGTTGCATAACTTCAAAAAAGTTAAGCAATCCATTTCAACTGAAATACGAAGATGCATTTAGAGGGGAAAAAAGAGGATTCAATGAAGCAGCTATAAACAAAATTTTAAATAAATGAAAATAAAATTTACACATATGGCGTATAAATATTAGAAAACACGTCTGCAAATTATGTTTTAACATTCATTTAAATAATGATTAAAAAGTGCTTACTTACCACGCCAACAACCTTCTGCGGTTTGAAGGAAAGTACAACTGACAGTCACTTCTAAAAAGAGTGCTGCAAAATCAACTTGGCAAAGGTCACACAAGTACCTTCAGAAAGTAAGATTAACACCTTTGAATAGTGAAAATGGGGTTAAAATCAATGGAATGTGTCTTTGAAGAAGTGATTGAAACTTTGTTCCAACTGATGAATTGACCTAAGACCCTCATTCGTCAAGAAGACGGGGAAAAGACACCCTTTTTTTGTTCCTCTGGAGATTGGTTATTGTGAAAACAGGCCATCTGCTTCAAACCATTGAACAAATATGGTGTTAATTGCTAATTTCGTTTTTTTTTGAATAGTATACCAGATTGCCTACAACTTTCTCTTCTTATTGTTCTGTTTGGTAATATAAATACTTTCATCGCGACAGGATTTAGATTTTGCCCACTTGTACAAGTGAAAGTGTGCTATTCAAATAATTCTTTAGTTCTTTTCTCTTCCTGTTTCTAGAAAGTTTATTACCTATTAATGGCGCTCATAGCACTTCGTGAACACTTATTTGTAGAAACTAAACTCAGATGTCTGAGAACTGATAATTTCGCACATGTACAGCAAGAAACGTCGCCACATTCTGAAGTATATTAAAATTAAATTCTATGATAGGAAGTATCTCTGAATCTTGAAATTGGAGAATGTCTACATTCTTTCGCTGATATCTTTGCTGCAAAATTGTTGACATTCAATGGAAAATGTCATCGACATTCACCAAGTTTCGGTGTTTCACGTTTCGTGTAGTGATTTAATTACCGTAAACTTATTGTTTTACCTCGATTCAACGTTTTCCCACTGAAACGGTTTCTCTTAAAACATCATTTTTCCGGTGTCCACTTTCTGTTGTTTTTAAAACCCTGTAATTACCTAAATGAAAAATTATCATATAAGCTTTGAGCTACAATATGATTAAAGTGAAAAAACCAACGTAAACAAAGCACAAATTTTGAAGAAAATACAGTATATAGCTATTTCAAGGCTACAATGGAGCCTCTTCTTCAGTGCAAAAAACTCACCAACACAACTCTCGCAACTTCTGGTTGCGTTGGGGAGCTTTTTGCACTGATGAAGAGACTCCATTGTAGCCTTGAAATAGCTAGATGCTGTATTTTCTTCAAAATTTGTGCTTTGTTTACGTTGATTTTTTCACTTTAACTTATAATTAGCTCTTAAAAATTTTATGAATGTATAGTGATTACTTCGAACACTTTGTGAATTAAACTCTTTTTCATCCTTAAAATAGTCTTTTCAACTCTCTTGATGTTTTGTGATGCAGTCACGGAACAAAAACACAAGCCCTTTTTATCAACACGCTCTCTTTATCTTGATCTACTTTACAAAAGTCGGTGAATCACTTACACTGATTTTTTAGACATAAATTTAGTCTAGGGGAACGTCGATGAAAGCAAGGATGATAATGTATTTTTGTTTGCTAAGAGAAATACTTTCAATAAAAAGAAATTCAAACTTATTTATTTCTTGAACGGGTGCTAGAGTATCATAATGCGAGGCTATTGATTCAAAAACTTATTAGGAAGAGATAGACATTTTGTTTCTCTTGAAAACCGACATAGTCTTCGTTCTGGTCAATCAGTTGAATAAAATACAGGACGCGCATAAAACAGTGCAATTTTAAAGTTTAAGTTGAAATTACATTAAGAACACTTGATACAATTGATGAAGCAAGAAATGAGAAAATAGGGATATAAAAACAAGTATTCGCTGTTGTTTAAAGTAGAAATTTGCTTCTTGCAAAGGATTGCATAGGAAATTTACCTTTCCTTCTTGGGCATTTCAACAGGAATGTCCTCGACATGACTTACACTCATTTCAACTTTCTTTGCTTTTTTTAAAATAAAAATTTAATGGTTATTAAAAAAGTTGCTGGCATCATTACTGTCCAGCTCCTCATTATATGATGTCACAAGTTATTGCATTTTTATTCTTGACTTTCAACTCTTCGGCAGGAGTAAGATTATAATATATTAGATGTTGCACCAATTCCTTCTCTTGCGCTTCCGAAAAAACTTTTTTATACCTTCCTATCCTTTTATGAGTAGCTGCTTCTCGAATCCTTCGGCACAGCAATTTTTTCCTTTCTACCTATAGTAGTTTGAAGAACTGCATTTTTAGAAATAACATTGCAAGACATTTTGACACTTCATGATAGTATGATAACCAATGAATTTATTTGTGCCTCAGCTTTTAATTTATTAAACCTACAACATCAGCAACGACTGCATAAACGTGTAAGTGATGGCATGTACTTCTGTTTTTTTCCTTGCACTTTGTTCAAAAAAAAAAAAAAATAATAATAATAAATAAATATTAAACACGCATTTATTAAACCCTCAGACGTTTATTTTGAGTACCAAATCCAATAAGGTACACCGCATGAAAATATTGAAACGTCACTAATTATTTCCGGGCAACTTTCCGGGATTTCCCCAGATTACACTTTCCAGTGCAAATTATTTGCGAAAGTTTTGATCGCTGCAAGTTGCATTAATGCAACTTGTCATTTGTGAGACGTCTGCATTCATGCAAACTTATCACAAAGGACTTTAGGAGATTTTCTGGTATATTTGGACGCATATCCCAGTTCTCTTGGAAGGTTCCTGATACATTCAAGAAACATGAAAAGCTTTTATTGGGAAAGTTTCTGAGTCATTCAGTCAGATTCCAGCCAAATTTCCTCAAAGGTTGCTGTTTTTTGCCAGGTATGTTACTGGCAGAAATTAGGCACACGAGCTGCATTTTATTTTCTTGGAACATTCCAGAAATTTTTTTTTACACTGCATTACAGGAAAAAAGATACCTATATATTTGTTGGTTTATACTTCATATATCTGTTTTTTTTAACGAAAAGAAATTTAGATCAATGTAAACCCAAAAATTATTTAGAGTTAGTGTAATAAAAGTGTTTTAGGAGATTTTATTTTGCTCCTGGCACGGTTTTGCAATGAATTGAGGTCATTTTTGTAACATGTATAACATTTAGAACTAAAATGATGTTATTTTTCAGTAAGTTACCGCCATTAAGCCAGGGCTAAGGCCCCAGAACTACTCTTAATGTACCAGACGGCCCTTTTATCACATCTTGAGACTGCAGTTTCGTTTTTATAATTTATCTCACCAACGAGTGCCCGCAGCGTGGTGCGGTTCGACTTTTTTGCAAAAGTTCTGCCTTAGCCGTGGCTTAGGGCGGTAACTTACTACAAAATACCCAAGCTTTGCCGTTAATTCACAAGTCTAACCGCACCATGCTGTGGGCACTCGCTGATGAGATAAATTCCATTTATCTACCAGTTGGTTGGCACTTTCAGCTTCAATGAGATGACATCTGCCTCCAGCCTGGTTATTCCTTATTCCAAACTAATGAGGTCTAATAAGTATGAAAATGCAGTCCCAGGATGTGATAACTGGGCTGTCTGGTATATTATGTGTTTTGGTGGTTTGAGCTTCAACGTACACTAAAATCAGGCTACTTGATTTGTTTAAAATATTTTAACTATGAAAACAAACTTACATGTTGCATTAAAGTGCAACATTACAGGCAGTGAATTAGAGGCAGAAAAATGGTATTTAATTTAATCTTCAATTTGCATGGTTACATCTATATATTTTACTTAAATTTGCATTAGTTTTTTTTTCCTGTAAGATAGATATATAAAAAAATATTAAGATTAGTTGTAATAAGAATCGCTTGAAAAAGGTTTTTTTTATTCACATGCACGTTTCTGAGTTCAATAAACAACATCTTAACATTTACAACATATGTTTCAGGTTACAATGAATTCATTTTTCAGTAAAAAGAGACGTGATCTTATGAATGCTTCGTTCGATGCTTTCAAATTCGTAAATTTACATATTTTAGCATTAAAAAGAGGTTCCTTGTCAAATCAAAACACGCGTCTTCATTTTTTTAGGGGGGGGGGGGAGGGGCTACTTTGTGCTCTGTTCAACGTTGCTATTAATATTTAAATTTTTAGAAGAAAGTCCTTCATTAATTCTTTAATAGATGATTTTGCTTCTGTGAGAGATAATTAGCATTTTAAAAATGATATTTGAATGTGTAAACACACAAATAATTTTTAGGGGTTGAAAATGCGTAGTTAAGTTGAACTAAGAACAGTTGCTACTTACCAGAAAATAGTTTTAAAACTAATAAAACTCAGTAAATTAAAATTGAGAAAGAAGTCGTGACAAAAATGAAATAAAAACGTTTTACGAACTGGTTTCAAAATAACCAAGGTATCTAAAAGAAAATAAATTGACATGACTTATTGTTTTTAATTAGCATGAAAGTGGAATAACACATTTTTAAGGATATGAATGAAATGTAATTTCAACCACGTGTTGGTTCGAATTTATTATTGTTCGTAGACAGCTTAATTAGTGTTAACTCTGCTTCTCAAGTTCTTTTCAGTTTGTATGTTTGCTTCCCTGAAATTCCATTCTCTGCGATGTTTTACAATTTTCTGCTTTCTTGTCGTATTTTCCTCAAAAGTTATTTTTCTCCTGAATTTTTCTTTCGATTAAACTCACTTGTAATCCATGATCGGTTACTCGGGTTTTGTACAATTTTTAACACATTATTTAAAGATATGTCATAATATTTTCATCTTTGCTTTTTTTTTCTTCGAAACTAAATACTTTTACACAATTTAGAAGAATCGCTTACCTTTATAAGTACGACGTTTTGCAACAACTATTTCACTCTGTATACCCAAAAATATCAAGACGCTTGAAAAAAAAAATTTTTTTCTCAGAATTTCTAGAGGCTATTAGACCACTGGTTCTGTAACTTCTGTCAAGCAAAAGTTATTTTTCAGCTCATATTTTAAACTTAAAATTAAATCTTGCATACATTTACAGAACCAACACCAGACTGAAGAGTCAAAAACTGGTTTTGCTCATTCTGCATCGAAAACCGCTGGGAATAAGCAGTAAATTTCAGAAACAAATTGCCACTTGCTTCGTGCTATAAGTCTATGTTGCCGTGGGAAGGTAGAGTGCAGTATCTGCAAGTTTTACATTTTTCAACTCATTGCGTTTTTGTCATCTGTTATAGTTAAGATTTTTCGTACAATCTCTCTCATTTGGTTTCTGCTGAAAAAAAAGCATGAAAGAAAAAACGTCAAATTCCAACGCTTCTCTATCGTTGGTATGGAGTGCAAAAAGCGTTTATTCAACTGTTTCAAAAAATCATTTCTTCAGGAGCTGTTGCAATAATGTTACTTAATATTGTATTTTTCGAATATTATTTTTGGGGCTACACTAGCTTAAAGTTGCATTCCTTCCTTCAAATTTTCGTGCACTAACTAACTTTCGTGCAAAAACAAGCTATAACAGCAAAAAAATAGTAATTTTGTAGTCATTTAGTTTTAAATTTTCCAGGATTTTTATAAAGTCTTGCACTGATAAAGAGAGTTTATTAAAAAAAAAAAAAAAGCAAAATGCGAAAGCGTTATACGTAATTCTTTTTTTTAAATCTTTATCTTTCAAGTTTTTCCTCATTAGAGTACGATATGCACTAAAGGCATGTAGGTGGCGTTAATTTTGAAACTGATAATGACTTCCATGAAACAAAAATTTCCCAAAGAAGCCACGAGGTGGGTTGTGAGAATCAACTCCAAAACCTTTTTTTTTAACGTATATTGCCATTCCTAGGAAAACAGTTACAAAAGTATCTTTTGCACATCGGTTTACACCTTTGTAAGGGCTGTTATGACCAAACACTCACCTTTTGACCAAACACAAGCGAAAAACGTTTTTTCGCATAAGTATAAAAATAAACGAGCTGATGTGTGTATTACATGACTTTCTTCTACGCCAATTTAATAATAATAGTGCCTTGGAGTAGGCACGGAAACCCTTTAAATATCTTCAACCTTAGTTTGTTGCGAACCGAAGCAAAAAAAAAAAAAAAACTGCAAAATTTGTCGTCAAGTTGGCGACTAAACTTGGCGTCCAAAAACCTGGCGATACATCGCCAAGTGTCCGCCAAATTATTACATCATTTGAGTTTGCATTGAAATTAATAACGATTTCCCTCAAAAAGGTGTAAAGGACCCCCTTTGGAACATTCGAATGGAACTAAAAAGAGAGGTGCATAACTAAGCTCCACTAGGAGTGCCAAATTTCAACTATATACGGCATACCGTATTTGAGTTATGCGAGATACATACGCACATACATACGTGCATACGGACGTCACGAGAAAACTCGTTTTAGTGAACTTGTTAATCGTCAAAATTGATACTTCTGGCGTCCATACAATCTTGGGTATACATGTACGTGTGGTCGGGTCGAAAAAAAAAAAAAAAAAAAAACTCAACATTTATTCGGGAGTGAGCGAAATGAAAATTCAGGCCAATTTTTGAGTGAAAATGTTTTTACGAATACAATAAGGTAGCGCGGGGCTAAAAGTTCTGCGGGTACGTTGTTTCCTTTGAAATAGCTAAATGAAGAAAAAAGATAAATGTATTTTGTAAATACCTAGTTAAATGGAATGTTTCAGCGCGCCGACAGCAGGCCAATGGCGTCCGGTATGTTAAAAGCTGAGCACGTGCATCACTGATCTACTTTTGAAAATATTTTCCTTTTTGAACTTTTTGGTCTTTTTCACGAAATTTAAATGATAGAGTTTAGTTCTTTGGTGTTTTTATGCAAATAGCTATTGTGCATTATAAAATATTGCGCTGAAACGATTTACGTTTCGTTATCTAACCTAAAATTTAATTTTTCAAGGGCTTGTGCTTGTGGGTCTAGTTGTTCCTTCTTTGTGGGACAAGTTATTCCGAAGTACAACTAGCCCCAAGAAACTCCTTGCCCCCATTTATCTATAGCAGCAGTTCAGTAAATAAAAACACATATAAATAAATATTATATATGTATATATTCATTACTGTAAAATACAGAAATCGGAGAATGTCGACCCTCACCGATGATTTATCGATAATATTTCGTTGTTTACTTATAAACAGATAGAAAAATATGAAGTTTTTGAAGATCAAAATGCGAATCAAAATATCTTTCGTACTTTCGTATGAAAATATGAATTTTGGAAATTTATTGTTCTAGAGCCTGATTACGCCGCCTTTCGGTGGTTTTAGAAAATAGCCAAAGAGGTAAAGCTGTTCAATGCTGCTCAGAGAAGAGAGATGTTTCATTAAACAGATCATATCCTACGCAAGTGGATCTGTCTAGGCTTTACATGTTTAGCCGTCATTAGCCAGAGACTGTAGCTTCTCCTTTGTGAGTTTAGCGTCCTGGTCAAACTTGTGCAGGACTTTCAGTATCGGAGGTGTAAATTAAAAACGCAAGTAATCTTCCTTTTCGTAATCCAGAGAAAGGTAGTTGCAAAAGTCTAAGATAATGGTAGTTAGAAATCATGCATGCACAATATACTCCTGGTTACCCGCGGAATAGGGTGCCACAGTAACCGCGGATAAGCAAATTTCGCGAACTTTTGTTTGACAGTGCACAATAGGTAAGAAGAAACAACACTAGTACATGCAAGAGCAAATGAAAATCAAGAACACTGACATATATTGAAACTTGCAAAACGATGCTAGAGGCAAAAGATTAAACTAGTAACACTAAAAGTGACAATTGTACTATGTAGAAAATGTACATAAATGCAAAAAAAAAAAAAAAAAAGTTGCTCATTACTGCAAACGGACACAGAAAATCCGGCAAACAGATCAACCAAATCAAATCATTTTAAGAGTAAGCCAAAAATGTGTAAAGCAGGAGAATTTTTTCTTGCAAAACTGGCTCGGTCACTCGTTTACAAGCATAATGAGTTTGGATGTAAAAATTGGGTTTCAACTAGTCCGGTTTCGACCGAGGAGATTTTGATGTCTTTGGTAAAAAAGAGGAAGAAACAAATTAGGATGTCTAAAAATAGATCTTGTACATGTTAAGTTAAAATGTGTATTTTCTAGACACATTCAGTAATTTTTAAACGCAAAAATAAAGAAATAAATAAATAAACAATAAATAAGCAAATCCGCAAAAAAATAAATAAATAAATAAAATAAATAAATAAATAAATAAATAAATAAATAAAATAAATAAATAAATAAATAAATAAATTAAATAAATAAATAAATAAATAAATAAATAAAAAAATCCGCCCGTGAGTAATCTGGAGTTCATTGTTATCATTTGCACTAACCTCTTTTATGGATCGTCTGCGAAGTATCGTATCATTCTTAAATCAAATATGGTTTTCTGTTATGGTTGTAGACTGAACTAGTTATCGTCGTTTATTAGCTACAGAAGCTATTCTAATTCATTTTACTATATTATTCTATTCCTACTATATTTTACTATATTAATATATTATAATATTACAATGCTTATTAACTGTGCCTTAACATATGTATTTGTACTGAACCTTTAAGTGCAAATTATCGATGCTAAAATGTAAAATAAGTCAAGTTTTTTTTTTTTTTTTTTTTTTTTTTTTTTTTTTAAGTTGAAGAAAGACATTTCATTGTTCGAACAATATTGATTATTAATCTTCAAATAGACACTTGTTTTTAATCAACAATTATTTTTTTTATCATAAATTAGACCTTTAACAAATACTTGTCTCTAAGCAATGTTCATCTCAAAATTATCAGCGTTTAAGTTCGTCATTTTGATATCGGAACAACTTGTCCCACCCGCGGAACAACTAGCACCATGAAGGGTCATGTTGTTCCTTCTCGATTTTTGGTTATATAAAATTAATTATAAAAAAATTGTACGAAATGCTACACAAAAAAAGAGTTTCTACATTTTAGAGGCATATATTACTCTATTTTAATCTCAGAATAATAATTCTAGAACTATGTTTTCATAACAAATTTTGAACTTGTTTAAAAAACGGAACTTCTAGCCCCCCTACTTCCTTTACTACATAAAAGGAAGTAAAAATAGTTATGTTTAAATCCAAAGTAGGGTTTTTTTAATGAATTTTGTTTATTAGTACAAACACCCTTTGTTCTTGAAAACTAGTATGAGAAAAGTCGCATTCAAACTATTTCATGTCCGAACTCCTGTCTTCAGACCCTTGAATCATCTGCTTTCTAAGGTGTTCCAGCGGCATTTGCTATTGCGACACGAATCATGCCTCGAAGACGGATAATGGAAATATTGAACATTGCCAAATGCATCGTAACCACCAAGGTTTTCCCCCACTGAGTGTTGTCAGAAATAACCTTAAGGGAATGAATCCAAACTATAATTACCATCTGTCAAACACATCTAAGGCCAGATGTCAGACTGGTTTCTGTTTTATTTGCTTCATTTATTCCCTAATGTCCACACGAAATCTTTCCGTTACTGACCCACTAAATATAGATGTCTGAACAGTCAGTGATGATTTGTTCAGAAAAATATCAATTAGTTGCGGTATGTTATAGAAGTATCTTTTACGCATGCCTTACAAAATGAAATGTTTTTATGTGTAATTGCGAAGCTTTTCCCGGGAAAACGGCTAAGAACAGAAGGAAGAAATTTCGTATACTGGTGTAGTTTTTCTAACGTTGTTTACATCAGAGAAATATTTTTGATAAATTAATTAGAAAATTAATAATTTCATGTTGTATGTAACTGTTAACATTTGTTATTTCAACAAATCCGAATTATTTGCGCCAGAGAAATATTTTTCGACTTAAGGGGGTCCGGGACACATTTTGAAATTTTTTTTATTATGTACTTTAGAGTTTTGAAATTTTTTGCACTGATTCATCATTTATTTAATAAGCAAAATCATAACATAAATATGAAAAAAAATTATTTTTTTATTTAAATTTAATTAGTTTTTTTCAAAAAAAGGGGTTGCTTTAAATTGCTATAACTCAAAATATTGTTGGTCAATTTTCAATTTTTTTTCAAAAAAGTATGCACAAATATCTAAGCTTTAATTTTTATTCGGCGATTTTAAAAATATTGATTCAATAAAAAATAAAAAATATTTGAAGAAAAATTTCGAAAAATTCGAAGATACTTTTTTTAAAAAAAATCATAATTTTTGAAGTAAACGCTTTTTTCAAATTCGCCGAATAAAAATTAAAGTAAATTGCTTGAAAAAGATATGCTCCAAGTTTCATTACTTTATCTCTTTCGGGTCCTGACTTATAAGAGTTTGAATGCAAGAAATCGGGAAAAATTGCATCATGGAGAAAAACGCGTTTAAAGTTTTAAAGTTATGTACACATTCGTTAGATGCATGCAACAAAAATAACTATAACTTTCGTTCTATTTAAGGTAGAAATAAGATTCAAACGTCCTCTTAAGAAGAAAAAAACGGAGCAATTTTTCAAATTATAAAAAAAAAATGCAAAATGTGAGGATTTTTGTGTCCCGGACCCCCTTAAGTGCATAAAATTTAATTTTAAACGTGATAGGAAAAATGTGTGTCAAAAGAGGATTTTTATACTGTTTTCGGAATGCTTGAAAATACTTTTTTAAATGTCATTACTTGGCATTGGCAAAAAAAAAAAAAAAAAAAATGCAAAGAAAAAAAAGTTACTTTTAGTCTGTTTGGGACATGGCATTTTTGGATTTGTGATTTTTGTTCAACGGACGTATTTGTGAGTTTTTTTCCCTTTTTTCTTTGTAAATGAACAAAAAAAAAAAAAACCTTTGGACTTGAGGTCTATCAATCACTTAAAAAAACGCTGACGGCGTTTTTTTTCCTTTTTAAATTAAAAAAGTAATAATAGACTTTGAACTAATAAATACATGAATAAGCTTTTCTTTTAATTTGAATGAATGACTTAAAAAAATAATATTTATGCACTCTTCTTATTAAAAAAATAAATTGCCGTGTTAAGCACAGAATTCGTATCTACAGCTGAGCTCAAATTAAAAAAACTGATTTTAAAAACTGTACTCCTCCATTTATATGATTCAGATTCCACTTTTGAAGGATTTTTTGGAAATTATTTCCCATTCATAAAATGACCGTTAAACATTGTATGTAGCTAAAATATATTGCAAACAAACACTTCGTGATGCAGATTCGACAGATTCTGTGAAGCACGGTAAAGCGGCATGTTCAAACACTGTTTCAAAATGCTCTGTCTAAAGTGTTTCTGCATTTTCCATTACACAGTAGAATGCATCAATTATTTTTGGCCTAACATTATTGCAGGGCTGCGGAGTCGGAAGAAAAAATGCCGACTCCAAATCCGACTCCTGGATTTTGAAACATCCGATTCCGACTCCGACTCCGGTCTTTTTATTATTATTTTTTCCAAATCCCCCTTCCTCATGGGGAGGGGGGAAACCCCTAAACAGAGATTGAAATATTAATTCCTTCTTATGAAACTTTCGCGTTGTATTTTATTGACGTATACAACGTTGGAAATTCAATTTCAAAATTAAATTATCCAATGGTTGCGATTTCTAAAGTGAGATTACTTAAAAATCCCATTTTAAAAAAATGAATGGGATTAATTTTCTCCCCTTTAATGTTTAACTTACAGATGTTGGTCAAACCCTGTGCTTTCAATTTTCGAAAGCTGTAACTGGAGGGATTTTTTTTTTTTTTTTTTTTTGCTGAGTGTCAAGAAACTTTTCTTGACAGGGTAGGTCCTCCCCCTCCTGGGGGACACTCATGTGGTGGGTACCACCTTAACCTAATCTCAGGGTTTATAAAAATTGAAATACTTTAATCCTGAAAATTTCCCCCAATAATATCCCTCTAAATCTTAAATTTCATCTTAAAAACTTCATCGAAAATATTGCACTATATTGCGGGGAGAGGTCGGGTACATGTACGTCTGGAGCAAATTGTAGTTTTATTGGCAGCTATAGAATTAACCTTAATAAGATTTTAGGGTTAACTACAATTATTGAGTGTTGTAATTAAGAAATCTGTACTGATTTTATTTTGAACTTTTTAGTGATAACCAAGCTTTCTTAAATAAAGTCTTTAGATTAAAAAAAAAAAAAAAAAAACATTCATATTTTATCGCATCCTTTGGATTTGCGCCCTATTTTTTAGGGCCAAGCCAACACTTATTTGAATTTACCAAGTACCCTCAGAAGTTTCCCGACTGCTCCAGCGATTCATACATTCCTTTCACTATTTTATGACTGAGATCGAGGTAAAAAAAATATTATTATTTTATTTGAAAGTGATTACTTAGGAAATGCTATATAGGCAACAAAACTTTGCTGACGGTTGCTATTACTTAAATAAAGTAAAAAAATAAGCAAACTAGGAGACGGTGTAGGTAGCTGTTACAGAAAGCTCGATAAACAATCAAGTCAGCTGGTTGCAACGATGACAAGCATTTTCTTATTAGTAGCATATAATTAAATTAATAGGTAGTCAATTCTTTAAAAAATGCATGGAGAGTCAGTAAAAATTAAAGAAATAAAAAAAAACCGGAGTCAGAGTCGGCATGTTTTTGAACGACTCCAACTCCTTCTTCTCCAAAGTCAGTCCAACTCCGACTCTTCGACTCCGGCTCTGACTCCACAGCCCTACATTATTGTTGCACAACATGTAATTGCTTTGTGTAAAAATAAGCCTGATTTTTGCTAATTATAAAAACGTCACTTCACATCAGGCTAGTAAACTCTTTGTTTTAAAAATTATATTTAAAGAGTATTAAATGCTAACTATATATTATAGGAATATATATACTAACTCAACTTGCTTCAAATTATAAATATCTATAAAGCAGAAAAGTTTAGTGACCTAGAGTCATGAAAACAACAGGGATGGTTGTTGATTTCAAGACGCATCAAATAAATTACCGGAATGCTCTGCTTTTTCTTCTAAAGGACTAACAACTGCAATGTTTTATAAGTTGTCCAATTGGAAATGACCCATTATACCCCCCTTATTTTTCAAATTGATTTCAATTTGAAATTGTTGGAACGATTTGGTTTTCTATGGCTGTTTGTTTCCCAAAAATAATTTTTCTTTCACACTTTAAACTTACATTTCTTACTAATTATTTTGAAAACACACGTAAAATGAAGCTCTTTGTAGAAAGAGGAGATTGCGGAGTATTGAAAAATGACTCATTGCTTCTAGACTCGTAATAACATAGTGGCATTTCAGGTGGGAGGGGGCGAAAGATTTCAGCTCTGTATTTCCTCTGTATTATTCCATTTGTTGCAATAAGTCAGCGTTTCTTTAAATTGTGTTCCACGGAACCCAGGGGTTCCATGGAGATCACTCAAGGGTTATACGAAACTCTCATGCTTTATTTTAATTTATTTTTAAAAAAAATTAAAAATCTGTCAAAATAGAGAATTTTCAAAATCTAAACATAAATTTTAAACTTTAAACTTTTTTTGTGTCTACAAAGTTATTTATTTTTTGCTATTTTTTTAATTACGTTTTGACATTCTAAAATGTTATTTGAGATAAGTTTCACTTTGACTGTATAAATAAAACATTTCAAACTATACTACTTGCGGAAAAACAGGGTTTCCGCAAAAAAAAAAAAAAAATTGGTTAATTAAAAGGGTTCCACTCATTAAAAGAATTACAAAACGCTTCAATAAGTGAATGAAAGCATAGAAATCAACATTGATTATTTCAGTTTAAACATTGAGAACCCACTGGTTGCCAAATGCGGGAAGCATTAAGTATAAAATTACTGTAAAGTAAATGGTACTTTTTGCAGCGGTTTACTTTGTATTGTTTCCACTATTTAGGAAATTACACGATGGTTAAACAGTAAGAAAATTAACCTGAAATAGTCTGAAACTTTATGATTACCTGGCTTAAAAACACAAAATGGATAGTGATGAACTCGTCTGCTTGTCTTTATTTTATCACGAAAATAAAACAGCAAAGTCGGTCATTTATAATTACTTTTGAATAGGTCAGCTGTAGAGTGTCAACTGTCAATCATTTACCACTGCAACATCTTAATCTTTTCGCATGAGTTAAAAATGAACTTAAAGCAGGAAATATTGAAAATATGCAAAACATACATCAGGAAACCTTTTTGTGCTTTAAAATCAAGTTTGAAAACTTAAAAACGGGAATCTTTTCATTTTTTTTTAAATTTCGGAAAATAATCCGGATCAAGTTTGTAGACTTAAAAAAAAAAGTATGTTCGCACAGATAATTTTAAATTATGATTGCAATGAAGTTTTGCACTATTCATCAGAATGGGGGTGTCATTGCCTCCGAAGAGGTTGAACTCCTGCCTGTTTGGACCGCGGAAGGTATTTAGTCAGGTCATTATTCGCTCCCTCCTCCAACTTGGAGCACCACCAATTGAAATCCTGCACAGTCATCGGGCTTCAGAATTAGCAGATCTTGTTATCAAGACTTTTGGAGTCATCTAAACCTTTCGCACTCTGCGTCATTAGACACGACAACAACAACAGCATTGCAATGAAGTAACTATAAGGGCACTAAACATTCGCTTTCCATTTTGATTTATTAGTTAAAAAATGTCTACTTAACCAAGCTTCATTCAAACATCCTCACGTGTTTAAAACAGGAGACAATGGAGCAATTCATGAAATGCATCGCCAGCTCAATGACTGAGCAAATTGGCATATGGCAGTATTTCCAAGTCAAGGTCACTCTCATGGGTTAATTATCCTATGACATTACATATTCTATAGCTAGTTCAGTTGTTAATAATTTCTTATTCAATATACCACATGCACTCTTTCTTTAATTTATTTGCTTTTGAGATCAGCATTCATACTTTGAACAGCAAATATTTTACTCAATCCAGAAGGTAGCATCACAACGTATAAAGTGCGGATGGTAAATTAGTCAACAAAAAAACTCCCTACGACCCCCAAAAACCTGCTCTTTCAACTCTTGTTGTGAGAAAACTTCATAGTATTTAGTTTTGACAGAGAGAAATCAAGTTTTCCACTCCATTTTCCAACAGCTAAGCTACTTTTGTATGGAGCGTGCATAGCAGGGGATTTTACCATCGTCCTATTTACAGGACGGCTAATAAAACCTTAATAACACCTATTAAAATGTAGTTTTATCTTTGAAAATTTCACTCAGTACCAATGTATATGATTAGTGATGATAAAATTGAAAGTGGATATTGGCAAATTTTCTACACAATTATTTTAATTAATTTTTAAATTATAAATTATAAAACTGCAAAAAATTGTCAAATTCAAAAATAAAAATAAAATAAAATTTTTTATAACTGAGCTCTAAAATTTTGCCTACAGTACTTATCAAACGTAGGGTTTATAAAAATACCAAATTAGAAACTAAAAATATGATAACCCTTGCCAAAATGCAATAAATATGATCCGTCCTATATACAGGACGACAGTAAAATATGGGTTAATAGTTGAAAACAACCTTCAAATGCAATCCCAAATAGCTATAATCTCTAAAACTTAAGTTAAAAATAATATGTTTCGAAAATTAACAGTTTTTAGTACACTATATGGTTGCAACACAAAATGGTTCATCTGAATTTTTTTATTGTAGGAGAATGTGGGGCAAAGTAAAATGGTTAAGATGAATAATTTTTTTCAAAATAAAAAAAATCAGAAATTTGTTTCGAAAATTACAGTACATAAAGAAAGAACGTTGTATTAAAATATAAAACTTGCTTCGAAACAGTATTTTTTATTTTTGGCAGTAAATTTGAGTCTTCAAAAAAATTGAAAAACTTTCACCTTTTTTTTTCATGGGGCAAAGTGAAAAATGAAATATTTTTATAATGAAATATTTTTTATTCGATTGCAAAATATATTTTTGATCAAAAGAATAAGTAAATAAAAAATTAAATTAACAATTGAAAATATAATGAAATAATCAACAAATAATTAATAAATAAATCAATTAATATATGAAGAAAATAAGAGCTAGCAAACGAATGAATAAATGAGAAAATAAATGAATGAATGAATAAGTGTGTGTGTGTAGGTGAATTACTAAATAAAGGAACGCAAATGAATCAATTAATAGATAAAAACGTGTTTTACATTAAATGCTTGATTGAGTAAATGAAACAAGCTCTTTCACTTTGCCCCATCCACTTTGCCCCGTTTGTACTTGACTAATTGCACAATTTATTTAGAATACAAATAAGCTTAATACTAATTAAATTAATACTGCATTGAGTATTAGGAGGTCTCAATTAATATTTAAAATGTTAATAACAAGAATTTTATCATTTTGTAGCAACAAAAATAATTACTGACTTACAACAAAATATTACAATATGAGTGTCATTTTTTAAAAATTCCCTGTATTACCAAATGCTCTAATCTTTGTCGGTATTTTTTTCCTAACTGGAATAAACAACATACGGTACGACATAGTTTAAAATAATACCAGAAAGGTGGAGCTAAAGGCAGAGTAAATGTTTTACCATTTTAACTTTCCCCCGCTATTTCATTTTACCCCATGTTCCCCTACTATTTATAGTTTTACTTAGTCCAGTAATGCTTTATATGACTTAAAATGAGAAAAGGAAGTAATAATATATCTATTTTTATAATGTTACCATTTAATTAAATTTTCATGTGTGACATAAATAAATATGGGCATTAAAAAATTCCTTATCGTTGAGCTACCTCTAAATAATGTATATCGTACTAAAATTTTGCACGATATACAATATTTAGAGGTGCTCAAATTGTTTTGCATTAAAAGGAACCAAATTGGGGAGTGAAAAGATGCTGTTTTCATAATTTAATAATAAGTTCTATGCTACTTAGCATAGAGCCTGATTATCTGTTTTCATCTGGTTATGCTCCCAATTCACAATCATTAAAATGATTTGTATTTTCAATGAATATGCGATTTAAGTTTGTCCATAGCATTAATGTAACATTAGTGTTGCATAGATTATTACATGAAATATTAAATAGAAACTTTAATCCTATAAATTAAGAACTACTTGAACGAGGTTCGTGAAAGAGATAAAGAGCAGTATCTGCAGAAATGGGTTTTTGAGGTATTTGTAGAAACACGTTTAGCATTCCTTACTAACAACAGTGAAATGGTGGAATGGTTTGTGACATTTTAAAAGTTCAAAACTTTTACCCCTTACGGTGATTTCTGAAATTCTAAAATTGTCTTCGATCTTCCAAATTTTGTGAATATTCGACTTAAACCGTGGGTTTAGTAAGGAACCTCACAAACATAAAGCGCAGTCTATATCATTCCTTAATATGAACCTTTCAATTCTAGAAATTACAATATTTTAGTTCATAAATTCAAAATTTCAAGAAAAAAATCTTTAGGGCATTTAATTTTCAATTATTCACTTGAAAAGAGTTATTCGTCAAGCCAAACTGAAGTTCTGATCAGTTCAGTTTCTCTAAACTCAAAATTATTTCACACTGAAAACAGAACCCAAACCCTAAAACACATGAGGAGTTTACTTTCAAATCGGATCATATCCACTTTTGGAAAAATAAATGTTTTTTTTTTTTTTTCGTTTTCAGAATATCTAATATTTTCGATCTATGAATTTCTTTCTTCTCGAAGTGGATTATGTTTAATGTTAAAAAATGCGTAAATATTGGTTTTACCACCTAAACGGTGTACATCCATCCCCTTATTTCTCACCAAGTCTTTTGCAGCGAAGTGCAACCTATCCCTTATTTGCCGTTACCCTCTCATTCACTTTTATATCAAAAGGGCATCTTTCCTTTTGATATAAATTCCTTTTGATTTCTTTTGGATTTACTATTCCTAATTCAAAAGTAGTTCACGAATAAAATAGCAGGGCGAAGCACTGGCTGAGCATTTCCAATCAAGCGTGATACCCATCCGTATTCAAAGATTGCAGCACTTGCGCCTTGTGCAAGTCTGTTATCAGTTAAGCAAGCGCGACCTCAAGTTGTGATTACTAAATTAATATTAAATAATTATTATTACTATTAAATTGTGATTAATTAATGATTAAATTGTGATAAATTAATGATTAAATTGTGATTAGTTGTGATAAAAACTGTGATCTATTAATATTAATTCCTACAACGTTGTTCTTTGAATCGGCTTGGATGATTTCATTGTTCATACTTTGTTGGATCGAAGGTCCATTTTTTTTTAAATGTTCAATGAAAAGAATAAAGTAAGTAGGAAGGAATAAAGCAGAGTAAAAAAAATCATAGGAATTTAAAACAGTCAAATGAGAACAATAAGCAATCGTGATTGCTCAAAAAAAAAAAAAAAATATTAAGTTGAATTTTTGGCATCTTGAATTTATATTTTTCGCAATCACGAGCGTGTGTGTGTAGGCGCATGTGTGTGTGTGTTTGTGTATTCGCATGTGTGTGTGTGCGTGTGTGTGTATGCATGCATGTGTGTACGCGTTGTGTATGCAGTGCTGTGTGTGTAGGCGTTCGTGTGTGTGTGTATGTAGGCATATGTGTTTGTGTCTGTGTGCAGGCATGAGTGTGTGTGTGTGTAGGAGTGTGTGTTTGTGTCTGTGCGCAGGCATGAGTGTGTGTGTAGGATATGGATGCAACCTGGAGACGGTTTTCGCAAGAGGAGCAGCATCGTGAGGCCGGTCGACGCGACGATGGTGCTGGCAGAGGGTGCTGGAGGGAAAATAAAATGATAGGAATTTAAAACAGTCAAATGAGAACTATGGGCAATCGTGATTGCTCAAAAAAAAAAAAAAAAAAAAAGAACACATTAAAAAATGTTGAATATTTTGTTTCAATCTAATAAAGTTTATTTCTGAAGAAAATGCGTGTTTGTTTTGCAAAAGGGATTATATCCACTGTTTTACACTAAAAGGGAGTATATCCAAAATAAAATTGGTAATTTAGGTCCGGTAAAATTGAGTAAAAATTCTTAGACCTATACCAATTGTCACTTGTTATTCTAACAAAACATTGGGAGAAATTGGAAACTCTAACAGTTAGTGCTTGTGCGTAAAACGTTTTTTTTTTCGCTTTACCAAAAAAATATAAAACTGCATATAATCCGTTTTGAAAATAAAATCCTCACATACTCTGTAATATGTGCTTAAAACTTTACGTTGTTTTTGTTCTCTCGCGTTTTCTTTTCGTTTTCACACTATTCTTACAATAGTTTTTTTTCTCCTCAATGGATTATTGAAGTGATTGCTGCACCATCTATCGAAATTTCTCTCAACTAATCTAAAAATTGAATTCAGCACAAATTAATAGTTCTAGATTGCTTCAGATTGTGTGTAGTGTGCAGTCAACTATTTTGCTTAAAATTTAAGGACGATATTTCATTCTCTTTCAGCCGCAAAGTCTAAAAATATAGTTTTATGTTTGCACTTAACGAACTTTTAGAAACACTTTTAAACTTACTTTGAGAAAAGCATTAATCAGAACATCACAAAGGGTTTTAATGATCGTTTTGAAGTTCACGATAAAATTTTATTTAGAGAGCAATACCAAAATCTATTGTCAAGATAAATGTAGCAAAAATAAAATATTAGCCCTGGATAACTTAAGTTCTGCTATTCTTGATCTATCCTCTTCAAATTAATTTCATGAAAACATTTCATACCAATGAGAAGTTTATTCAGGGAGGAGAGAAAGAAATTTCAGCCACATGAGCTATTACATTAAAAAAAATTGTGTTAGTTGTTTAATTTAACATCAAAAGCAAATACGTAAACCAAAAATTTTTTCGTTCAGTTCAAATTCGTTTTATAGTACGTTTTTGAAAAATAAAAACATTGAAACTATTAAACTGTTGAAAATATTTCTTTGTGACGACATTCATTTAAGTTTTGCAGTGAATATCTTATTACATTGTCTAAAGCAGTCTGTATAAAGGTTTACTAAGAAATAAGCTATTTACTATGGTGCAAAGAGACAGTTAACGATCAAACCTCCGTTTTACATTCTAAATTACTAAAAATAGTTCATCCATATTGGTAAGCCAAATAAAATCAAAAAGCATGGTTCAGCATTTTTTTCACATTCTGAAATCCTTACCATGCATTGTGTAACATAATCTTTTTTTATTTTATTTACAAGATGTATGATGAATTGTATATTTAAGGTTCGTAGAAGTACAACGCTTGTTTTCCAGTTTCTTGTTTTTCATATTACATAGATACTTCAACTACCACGTGTTAAATTATACTGCCGCGAGTAGATAAACTGCAGTATCAGCAGAAATGAGTTTCCAAGATATTTCAAGAAACGCATTTTAAGATTCAATACAAAAAGTAGGAAAATCTTGGAATCCGACATTTTTTTTTCTTTTTTTTTAGGCTTCTTTTTTCAACGGAAACCAAATTTGCAAGCTTGTACAGTAAAACTTACGTGCAATAGATTTGAAAAACTATAAAATATTTGCAGTTTAAGACCTTTTCCTGACTACGGCAGTATAAGTATTTACATATATGACTTTTAATGTTCAAAATTCAAATTAAATCGTTAACATTGTAATGCCTTTCCAACTCTTACCAAAACGTTCATTACTGATTTTTCACATGAGACTTTTAAGGTTATACATTTTATGCATATGAAACTATTGAGATATGCTAAATGTGTGTATTGTTGTCAGAAGGATCCATTTATGTTTATTTTATACGCCATTGCACACTCCTGTGATTTGGCGCTGTGATGACTTAGTCAAACACAAACGGTCATATTCATCGAACGAGTAGAGCCTTGGTTAGACAAACATAGCGTCGTTGAAGTCTTCTTTAGAGAATAAGAAACCATGAATCCGTGGGTCGAGATTCTGCCAGAGATTCGAAACAGCTGGTGAATAGACTGTTAGTCGAATGAGTTGGCTAGTTTTTTAGAGCACAAAATTTTCAAAACATGCTTGAAGAAAAATACTAGTGCAATTTGTAAGCGTTTATTGCCATTGTTATATGTTTGATGTCAAAGTAGAAAAACACAATAATCAGAAAACAGCTGTAAAACTTGTGCAACACATTTATTAAAAACAAAACAGTGCGTTGACGAGAATGATCAACTTTATCACAGGTACTCAACGTACAAGCCCACGAGGTTCATAATGCAACCGAAAGTTCCCTAAAACCCCCAAAAGAATTGCAGCAACAACACGGCTGACATAGTTTACAATAGGTGATTGAGTAACGAGAAACCTTGTGAGCGATAGAAAAACACGAAATAGTAGTACCTGCACATTGCAATCATATTCTTGAAACATAATACTTAAGACTTGAAACAAAATGCTAGTTTCAAAGCACATGCTTTGATTAGTAAAATGTGTTAATAATGCCCTTTGCAACCCCAAAACATAAATGTTACCATGAAAGATGAAAAAGCCAAATATTGCCAACACCAGCATTCAAAAGTGAAGTGATTGATGTATAGTGTCTTAGGAAGCAAAACCTGTTGAAAGATTACTATAGACAAGGAAAAATCGTTTTGAAATTAACGTTTTGAAAAATTGAAAATATAAAGGTTTAAGCTCTAGAAAAAGCGATGAGGTAGATAAATAAAAATAAAACATCAGAAGAGTATTTAATGGAAAAAAAAATCGGAAGATTATTTATGTAGTATCTCCCTATGTCCTAGAGTTTGGCACAAAGTTCTGCATTATGAAGGAAGCAAAAATCTACCATTAATGCATGCTGCGAGCAATTTGAGTACAAGGTTTCACACACTCTACAAAGTCCAACAGTCCAGGCCAGGTTCAGTTCTTATAGAAGTTGTTACTTTGAAGCTATAGGAGTTTTATCCACGCTGTGGCTGTCTCTGTGGAGCAACTTGGTTGCCAAAGTCTCCAGTCCTGGACCTGTACAGCAAGGGCTCTGCTCTCTCTATATCCTCCTCATTCAAGAAGTACAATGTAGGATCTCCAGCATTGATTCGATCGTTCACGAAATAGAAACTTGGTGCTTCAGGACATGGAATGGCATCGTCTGGGTCCGCACAAGTGAGGGTCAGTTGGTTGAAGAGGGTCTGGTTGCCACAAAGGAAAGACCACTGTTGAGTTTCGGCGGTTCCGTCTTCCCTGGCTGTTGAATGGCAAACGTGGAAGATCTGACAGTTGTTGTCCACGTCGGCATAGTAGCCATCGTTGAAACAGGTGAAGGAAGTCTTAATTGGGCCTACTAAGATGTCAGCTCCGTCAGGGAGATCGTAGGCCTCTCGTTTTGCCCTCTGTAAAGAAAATGTATTATGAGCAAAAAGTTATTATCATTCAGTAACCGGTGGGCTATAAAAATATTTAGATTATAAATAATTTCTATCAGATTATGAAATAAATAATTCGACTATCCTATATGTTAAAAACTGCTAAAATTTTAGAAATGCCGAATCTTCGTGGTTTGCATTTATTTTCTAAACTTCAAAACTATTTAGTTGATTACTAATACAAAATTTTTTTTCAAATTATCTAGCTTAGTTTTATAGTTCTTTTTTCTATTAAATATTTTACAATTGACTATTTTCCCCTTTTTTTTTTAAATAAAACGACAAATTATAAAAAGTATTCTAGTTTTAGTGCAAATGTTGTCTATTATTTTGCTAAATTTTACTTCATCATTTGAAAAATAAGTATCAAATAATTGAAAACTGCTTTAATCAGTTTCTAAGTGCGTAAGATAAAAAAAAATGTAGAAAACTTCACAGGTGAGAATATTATGAGTGGTATTTGAAGGAGGTTTTTGGTGTTGTGGGTTGAACTCTCAAACTGTAATGGAAACCAGATGTAATTGAAACAGGAAGTTGAATGAAAATTACTCATTCTTATATCTGGTCTTTTGCTAATTTGTTCGGCTTAGTTAAGGATCTTGTTAGACCAGAGAGAGACCGATTAGCTCGGGCTTTTAGATGACTAACCGGAAGTGATTAAAGATTACCGGTTAGCCAATCGTATATGAAAGCATTCTATGCACACTCAACGAATAACCACTGATGTAATTAAACGTTTCGAAACCACCCGGGTTAACTGGTAAATCTATTCGAATATGACCATAGGAAGCAGTCTTAACCAATGGAACCCCTGACTGAGATCCCCCTCCCCCCTGCATCCAACTACTTGTGCTTCGGTTTGGGTAAGCACAGTTATTTTACCTTTATTATGATTTTTCTGTTAGTCATTTGTTTTTACTTCCTTAGTCCTTTTGATACTTGTCGTTTTTATATTAGACACAAGGCGTTCGCGTTTCTCCCCCCTTCCCTAAGTTTTAGGACATTTTTCCCTTGTCCCTTCGGTCGACTGGTATTTTTCATCTTTTAGTTCTTCAGACATTTCCATTCATCATTGAGATTTTTTGCTTTTGTAATTAATAAAACTTTCTCCAAGTTTTTGAGAATTTTCACTTGGTGCTCTAAAATTGTATCTTTACATTGGGAATTTCCTCTTAATTGTCATCCAAAAGTGATGTGACGCTTTTTGAGGGATCAAGGGGCTTGTACATTTTTGACAGTTTGACAAGGGAGAGGGAGAAAGCAACAAGACGTGTGACGTCACACATTATTTTGTAAATGTTTATGAACAATTGCATGACATGTGACAAAGTGAGAAGGGAGTTGAAAATGACAATTAGTGACAAAGAGAGAAGGGAGTCAAATATGTGAAAAGCTGACATTGTTCATTGACAGCCCTTCAGTCATTACCCATTGAAATAGCCATATCAAAAGATGAAATGCGTTCCATTCTTCATCGAACTTTTGAATGTATGAGAAAACTTCGTTTTAATCGTTAAAACACTACCCTCAACTATGAATGAAAATATTTCTTTGAAATAACTTGGCCTTAATTTGTAAGGTATTTTTTATAACTTCTATTAAATTCACCTTAGTAAAATGCTTCTTCTGTTCTTAACTTTTCTTTCCAAAATACATTAAAACGTCTCTTGTTTCCACACAGTCAATGTAACTTTTTTTTTTCTTTACAATGTTCATCTCAATCATGACGTCAAGACGACGTTCTCTTAGTTCCTAGCACCGATCTTAGTTTTATTCTTGAATGTTTCCGAAAAAGGCAATTTTCTAATTGATTACTCTCTAGTTCTAAACTATTATCAGAAAGCTAATAAAAGCCATTTTTTCTGTTTTTGTTTGATTGTTTACGTTACTTGATAATTACATTTTACTTACAGATGACAACACACAAGTTGAAAAACTAAGAACCTGATGTGTATGTAAATTGAATTCTGTTTGGAGATCTGTCTGCAGCCATTTCTAACAACCTCTTACAATTTCTAACTCTACAAAAGAGAACCCCGTACAATTCCTTTCCTAAAATTTAATACAGAACTCGTGATTCTGTTCCTTGCATTTAACTAAACAAAAGTGCGAAAAAAAGTACTTCTCTTGCTGATTAGATTATTCAGTGACTGCTCGATTAGCCAATGATCGAGTAACGCTCCTGACGTCATCAACGAAGAAACTCGCACAGGGTACGACAATTTTATAATATGTTTTAGTAATGTTTAACATGCAGGGAAAAGCTTTATTGCGACAAGACTGACCTGTTTCCGGTAACTTAAATGTTTTATGGGTAAGACTTTTAATTTAAGGAGAACGAAGAAACGAAAAAGTGGTTAACAATGAATGCTGTCTACTGGAGTTTAGGGGTTAATACGCTGGAGTTAGGGTTAAAATTTCAACTATCAAAATATTACCAAACAGGCAATTGCTTTGTTCAAATGTAGAATCAATTTTCACCCGTCATATCTTGACGGACGATTTTCTAGTAATTAATAATCCTTATGAAGATATGAGGTATCATTGCTTCGAGAGGTAATGGTGAGAAAAACAATAAATGTGTCAACGAATCTTACCTTTGGTGCTGCTACAGCTACTGCTATCCAAATGGAAACTGTAATTATATTGAAATTCATTAGTTAAGTAGTTACTCATGTTTTAAATTTAATTAGAATCAACAAACTTAACAGGAAAAATAAACTTGCTGCCTTTTCAGTTATTATTTTCAAAGTCAAAAACTTGTGAAAAAGTTGTGCTTTAATTAAATATTTAGAAAAGATTTTGTTTAAAAAACTTATACAGAAAAATTCTATAAAAAAAGAATAATCGTTTCAGATAACTTCCGAATCTTTAAGTGAAACTTACAGAGCTTTACTCTTTATAGGCATATTATATAATGTATTTTCACTTCTCTGTACGTGAACCAATGGCTTTCTTGCCATTTTTAACAGAAGCGACTCACAGAAAGTGTACTCTATTGTCAGTCCTAGCAGTAGTATCCATTGACATCTAGAGCCTTCTGCCAACGTGTCTCCTTCTGCAAAATCCTTTTGTGCTTAAACTTGAGGGCATTTGGTGCAAAACTGTCCGTAAGTGCTTGGGGCAGACCTGATTCAATACTGAAAGATTTACCATAGCGATGACTGTCCAGGGAGTAAAAGAGGTGATAATCTGCTGGTGCAAGGTCAGGTAAGTAAGGAGAATGTCAAAATCTCTCAACCAACGTACTCCTAACGTGCGTACGCGCACTAATTCTTTGATTAACAGGTGTATACTAGTGGTGGTCTTAGTGTGGGGTTCTCATTATATTTTTTGCTTTAAAGTAAGAATTGTTATCCGAAGGAAATTTTTAATGTTCTAATTTGCGTCAATTTACTTTAATTTGGTATATGAAATTAAAACTTCTAGATAAAAGCAAAAAGGGATAACATCACTTTAGTATGAACATTGTTTCAAACGATATTGACCGATAAAAATCATAGTCATATCAATTTAAAAATTCAGTTACTCTTACACCAGCCAAAAATTCAGGTTGCATGAAAAATTTCACAGTAGCTCTCATATTTTACATTGAAGCAAAATCTTGATCTTGATGATTATTATTTTTATTTATTTATTCGTTTCATTTCCTTATAATTCTTTAATATTTCTATAAAAATAACCATAGGCAGAATTTAGTTAATCTGTCAAGAAAATGAGAGCAATAGATTGAAAACTTTATATTCAACGGAAATATCATTCACAAAGGAGACTATGCTAATTTTAATATTATCTAATCAATTTGGCTTTTTGCGTTTTCCTATTTTTTAACATCAAAAAGACATTGTAATGATTATTTAGCACATTCACGTATACTAAAAAATATATTTAAAAAAAATCAATTTTGATAGGTTAAACTTTCCCGAAAACGAAGCAAGTACAAATAAACATATTTCTTTGTAATATGTAGTATTGAAAAAAAAAAAATACTTACGTAATATGACGATCTTCATGTTGTTAATTTAATTTTGGAACAATAGATCTGAAAACGAGAAAAACATTGTAAAACTACGTTTGAGAGAATAATTTTGTGCTTAATTTTCATTGCTCAATTAAGTGTGAAATACTTTGATAGACTTCATATTTATTTAAGCATTTTAGTTTCATTGAGGAAAGGAAATGTTTCATAAAGGAAAATGAATAAATGACGATCTTCATGTCGTTGATTTAATTAAGTAACAATAAATCTGGAATTGAGAAAAACATTGTAAAAATATGTTTGAAAACAGTATTTATAGCCTTAATCTTAATCCTTAGTTAAATATGAAATGTTTTGAAAGATTTCACATTTAATTAAGCATTTCAGTTTCATCGAGTTAATGAATTGAAAAACAGAAATGTCTTTGAAAGTAATGAAAACTAATAGTTTTTGTTTGAATATAAAATCTACTGTACACATCCACTGCTGTGTTACATATTTTTAATAACAGAGCACAAAATTTGGCTAGTAAATAGTTATTCGATGAATATTATTTGAAAGTGTATGATTATTTAATTGCAAATCCACACACACACTATTTCTGACAATACATAAAGGAATAGAATAAATTTTGAGATGAAATTATGCAAAAGATATATCATTTGGAAACAAAGTAGATAAAGGGATTTGATTTTGACAATATCAAGTTTTTGCAATCAAAAGTTTAAATAGAGATTAAAAAATTTGTTTTTTTCTTTTAGCATATGTCGTTGTTGTTCTAATATAATGTTTTATCGAACACCTTTTATGTGGCGGTCCGAATTGGCCCAGATAGCCCGCGATCCAAGGAAGCACCATCTACCAACATTTCGATAATTTAGACCACATCCGGAACCCGAAAAACTTCTGGTTCAGCACGACCAGAGGTATTAATACACGTGGAGGGCTTTATGACCACTACATATTTAACGTGCTTTTGTCATTGTCAATTAACACGACGGATCTTCGACCGGCTGGCATTGAATCCAGATCTCTCCAATTACAAGCTTAACGCCTTACTGATCGGGCCACCACCCTTTTAGACGATTATTTTGTTTTCATAAAGGTAATTATTTTGCATCAATTTCAGTCAGTCCTTTCAGATTTTTTTTTATTCTCCCAAAATATCATACAACAATAGCATTAATAAATCGTTTATGAAAAACGTTATGCCATAATATACACTGAAAAAAATGAAGTTTTCAAAATTGAGTACACTCATGCTTTCATGAAGCAAATATCAAAAAATAAATTAACTAAGAGGTAAGAAACGTTTACAATTGTATTATAAATATAATATTTGATTAAAATTTATAAGATTAAAAATGAGAAAAAAAAACTTTACTTTTAGAAGAAAAATAAAAACCACATTCGAAATAATTTTAAAAAATATCTTTGATATAAGAGAATCTTGAGTTAGATATGATCTAATGAAAGTTTCATAATTTTCGTATTTTAGCGTTTAAAATTGAATAACATTCGAAAAACAAACATAAAAAATCAAAATGAAAAACAAGTTTCAAACGATTTGTTTTAAATATCTTTGGTATAAGCAATGCTTAAGTTACACACGATTTAAAGAATTTCACCTTCTCTGCGAGTTTTCCTAGCATGTAGAGAAATAATTAAAAATATCCATTTCGGAATAAATTGCCGAGATGAAAAAGGCAAGCAAAGAAAGATGAGTAAAAGGAAGATAAAAGCTAGATTTTTACATGCGACAAGGACAGAAAATAATATTTATTTCCATAGACGGCGATTTTTTTTTTGCTCATGAATTTAGGTTTTATGATTTCTTTTTTTTTTCTTTTTTTTTTTTTTGCCATCAGTACTACGATGGATCACGTGACTCACTGTTGGCAAAGACTATATTTGGGCAACGGCAACGCGCCGTAAACTGCTTAATAAAAGGAGAATTAAATGAAATACTGTATTATACATATTTATGATGGAGAATAAGCAAGATTTCTTTTTAATCCGTTTTAGATATAAAGTTACAAGTCAGAAAATCTAGCCATTAATTGAGTTAGTGAGAGAGCAAGAGAGAAGAAACAAATGCGGGTAAAAGATTCTTCTTTTAAGTAGATTATAACTGTTAAAGAAATAAACTGAGGGACATATAGCAAACAGCTCATGCCTCAATGTTAAAATTAGAAAGGATGGTGCTTTTACCACATGCTAATTCAAATAAAAACAGCTCCCTGTAATTACAATCCTTTTGACTCCGAAGTTTAGGATACGTTCTTCCCTTTTTCATCGTTATCGCTGTAAGTGACAATGAAGAGCACTCGCGGATTCAGTATTAGTTGCAGAAGGAAAGTATTTCATAAAGATTTTATTAGAATGCATTTTACCTCTTCCATTAAGGTTTTTTTAAATCAATATTTTTCAGCATCATTGCTCTTAGTAAAGATGAATTCACTATTACGCTCTTATTGATGAGCGAAAGATATTTACTTTGCGATTCAATTTAACCATGTCTTATTTCTTCCATTAACACTAGAACGACTGACATTTTCTGTATACCTAGAAAGACTGAAGGGGCCAGTGTGGCCCCTACCCATTTTTGGAGTTAATTCTTTTAAAAATTCTTCCTGAGGGAATCCACATGCCTGATACACCTTCTTTCATGACTAATTAAAAACTTAGTACTTAATTATTTTTAATTTTTCTCTCTATACTGGGCAAAAGGTTGAATTAGTTTTCCTTTCGAAGAGCAATGGCCACCGTTAGGATGGTAAGCAGTCGGTACTGTTTATAGCATTTGGATATCCAATCGGCTGCATAAAGAGGAAGTTACAGGTTAAACTAGAGTGAATGGCATTTTTTTATGCTACAACAATAAGGAGAAAGGAAAAAAAATAAATTTTTTAATTGTCAAAATACTTAGGGGCCACTGTGGCCCCTCCCGTCTTTCTAGGTATAAGGATCAATATTAACAGTACTACGAGGCGAATGATTAAATGATTAAACAAACATTCAAATAGTGTCATATAATGAAAAGTCAGAAAATTCCATTAAGTTCCGTTAGATATTATCCGAGTTATTAAACAACAAACTACGCGAGGGGCCACACAGGCCCCTCCGTCTTTCTAGTGTTTTAAGGATTTGATTTTATATTTTTAATCGCTAGTTATCTAAAGAACAAATAAGTTATTTTAGACGAAGATAGAACATATTTCACAGGTGACCATTTAATTATTATTTATTTTTCCTCATTTTACAATTTTAAGTGACTTTATGTGTTTAAATAATCGCATGTTGTTACAATTCGTGCCTATTGAATGGAACAGAAATAAACACTTGAGAGAAACGAACTGATGTAGATTTATATTTTTTTAATGCATAAATTTTGCTTGAGCACATTTTGTACTGATTTTAAATGAAAATGAAATAATTTGCAGTATTTCATACGATTCACTTTAGCATTCAACAATCTTTTTAGAAGTCAGGGCCAGGAAATTATAAAATACAATTCATTAGCTATATGCGAAAGTTCGCACGGTAAAAATTTTGTTTTGGAAGCTCTTAAGCAATTCCACCCAACGACTTTCGGTGGAAACATTTTCATTTTGTCACTTCATAAAACGATATAAGCCAAAATACCACAACTAAATATGGGGATAACTATATATGAGGCAGTGAGAAGCAAAGGGATGCAAGTGTCAAAATCTAAAATTTGGAGATAACCAGTACAAATGGTAGGTGAACCTCTCCTCTAAGTTGCGGCAAGTGATGGTACTTGTATCCCTGGTAGGTGCTGTTATTTAGCATGATTTAGAAAAACTTTTCAATAAAAGCCTACCTAGTACCTTATCTTTAAACGCGTTTTTCTCAAAAATTGAAAATGTCCACTTGCATCCCTTTGTTTCTCGTTGCCTCATATGTTGTCTGGAGACGCATTAAGTATACATAAACTGAAATTATTGTGTTCATATATTGTGTTACATTTCTTCATAGGGCAAGTTTGTTTGATACACGAAGTGCTTGAAGGTAAATACTAAATCTGGCTAAGGGACACATACGACTGCTAGTTGCAAAGAAACGACTCTACTCAAAAATGATTAAAATTTAGAACTAGAAGTTTACTTCCTGGTTAATTTGAAGCTCCAGAATCAATAAAAAAACCGAACCATAAGAAGAGTAAAAAATTTATTGATGAATCAATGAAATTATCTATTATGAAACTGAAACGTTTATAAGGTATATCAATCAGTTAAAAAAATTCAATTATTGCCTTACTAATTATGTTGGCTCTAATGACTGGATAGGATTCAGAAGAATCGACATAGTCATGCAATCAAGAACCGAATTTGTGAAAACAAGATAAACTTTAAATTTGTTTTCCTTACTTAAAAGATACTCGTATATTATCAGTGGGCCCGTAATTCCAATAAAATAGAAGAGGAAAAAGGAATATTTACTTTTGCTTTATAGGACTTAAATTTAGTATACCATAGCAGCGTAAAAATTTATGGATTCAGCTGGAGGTATACTGATAGGCGACAAAGATATGGCACCTTTTTGATACGATGTTAGTTGGTTTGACGTAAATCCAATACAAAAACAGTCCAAGATGTCTGTAGAAACAACAGGAATTTTTGCATTTGCTCTACAGCCTAAAATTGTATATACTAGGTCCACTTATAAAGTGTTGGATTTAGATGTAGGTATACGATGTGGAACTAAGATCTAACTCCTTTGATGTGTTAGTGGTAGATGGTTTGACGTAAGTCCAACAAAAAAATGTTCTTGAGTGCGGTAGGAACAATAGAAATTTTTGCCCCTGATTTAGACAAATTTTATATATCAGGTCCACTTAAGAGCTGTTGGACGTAGCTGAAAGTATATGACTGTCAACAAAGCTAAGGCACCTTGGGTATTTCGGTGGTAGAAATAAATTCGGAAATAAAATGAAATGATGTGGACTTACCCCTCGTCGGTGCTTTGCTCGGGTGAGAATGAATGCCTTGCGTTGTTTAGCCTTTTTATATCACCCGGGGCTGCTGTAATTCACCACGTGTTACCCAAAAGGGTCATCGAGGCCGCACCGTAAATTTTTCCTCAACGGAGAGTGAAAAAAGGGGAGAAAAGAAACGAGAAAAAAAGGAGGTGGAAGAACAGCTAATCATAAAGCGATCAGATGTGCAAATGTGTCCGGAAGAAAGAGAACACAACCTTGTCGTGTGGAATGACCCCTGACCCTCATCAAGTTGTGATGGATTGAAGATTACTTACGACACTGGCCGCTCCGAAATGGGCAGATCTCGAGCTTTTATTTTTTTGTCTTTGCAATAATCGGGTATTCCTGGTAGTCGGTCGTGTTTCCATAAAAATTTTGTGGTGGACAATCGCCATCTTTGGTCTACGATGGCTTCTTTTCAGATTGGTTGGTTCGAGATGGAACATTTTGAAGTTCACATCGGATTTCCCTACTTCCAGGGCAAAGCCTGTTAAGAGAAAAAAATGAGTTTTCTTAAGCGTTGTTGAATGTTTAACCACACGCTCAGCTTTTAGTTGTTCAAAATTGAACAGAAATGATTAAACCCACTGCAGACCCTAATTTTTTGAGAACCTTTTATTTTACGAGACATTTGTGTTTGATTTCACGATACAATTTTTTCGTGTATATTTTGCACAAGCCCGGCATTCACTTTGCTTTCTCCTTAGTTTTATATAAGTAAGAGTGTCAATTGGTGTATTTTTTCTTTTGGATTTTCAGTGATTTCATCTGTTAAGTACATAATTGTCGCTATTCAGAATAAATCTCTATAGCGTTTACCTTGATCAATTTTTTAGCACTGAAAGTTAACACGTCGTGAGTTCGAATCCCCATTGTAAGAAAAATGTTCCAACAACTCATTTTCTTTAGCAGAATTCTGATCCAAATTTCCATTAATATACAATCTTAACTCATTGCAGGATTCTGAACTACGGTTCTTTTTAATCTTAATTCATTGGAGGCCAGATTCTGAACCACACCACAGTCATTCTGTTGCATTAAAATCAAAGACGAAAACGTTCAATTAAATATGGTAAATCTCAGTAAATTATATGATATTTTATAAAGGTGCTTTTGTGGGTATGCCCTAACTTCCATGACACCTCATAAAATTGCATGAGAAAGATAGCAATTTAAAGAATTTTTCCATGCTATCAACGAAAAATAAACAAGTCACATTTTGGCAGTTATTCTAAAAATTATACTTAATGTTTTATGTAATAATAATTAATTGTTATGAAGAAACCTTTTCATCATTTTTTGTCTATTTCGGCATAGAAGTTAGTGAAAAAACAGAAAAAGACGAAGAAGAAAAAGGCAGGTCAATCATCTGAAATGTATTCTTAAAAAATACGAACAAAAAATGAGCATTTTAATTCATGAAAAAAAAAAATCAAAGCAATTTAAAACTGACTACTTGGACGGGAACCTCAGTCTACCCGATATGCTGTACTTAATACTTTGTACTACTTAGCATAATTTACCTCTGCGGCTATCATTTTATGTCACACCAATTTCTTTTGGTGCGATGCGAGTAACATTTGAACGTAAAGGAATAAAATAATGTTATTTCAGGGTTCATTATTTTGTGGATGAATAACAAATTTCAATTTAGGAGCTCGTTAGCTGAAACCAATAACAAATATAATTATTTCTTATTGTGAACGTCTATTAATGCTGAAATTTTGCTTTAAGTTGTTGTTCAATTTCTGTAATTGGTTTTTAATCTTATATTTCATGACCAAATATGGCGGTCAAAGTGTCTCCGTTTTCCACGAGCGATCCCATCTCGCAACTGGAGGGTAATTTGGGGAGTTAGCCATCTGCACTTCAATTAGATTTAGGTCAAAGATGATCTCCATTTTCCCATGTTCAACCTGTGAATTTCACAAAAGAGAAAGAAAGGCAACCATGGGCACAAAGTATAGAATTCACTTTTATTTCGTTCCTAGAGGTCAAAAGTCGAAAGTCAACCACGTTAACGATCAAACCATAATTAATTGACATTGCTTCGGGCTGTCAACTTCCTCGACAATTATATTCTTTCGCTGTTTCCTTTTTAAGGTGAATGTCGCAAACATAATTGCAACGTTTACCAATGGTGATGAGATAAAACGTGGTGATAAGTGTCCGTTGAACCGAATTTCTCAATTATTTCGTATTTTATATCCTAATGTAAAATTCTCACATATTTGTATTTCGGATTTCAAAATATGAGTAATAGTTTTATTGAGGAAAAGTGAAGTCAAGGCTGTTATAATGTTGCAGCATTACATATGCACAAAATACTTTGAGTGCAGTTCCGTTATTTTTAATTTTTCACTGCACTCAACTCTTCTCAAATTTTGCTTATATATTTTAGGGCGATTTCAAGCTAATGCTAAATTTATTTCGAAAACCTCGACGGACTGCATGAAGCAATTGTTTCCTAAGTTGAGCTTTGTCGCTTTATTGTGGGAGAAGTGGGACGAAGTGAAATAGTTCAGACTTTAGATACCTCACTTTTTTAAAAACGAACAAGTAGGAAATTTGATCTGAAAATTGCGGTACATAAAGAAAGAACAATGTATTTTATAACAGAATTTGCATTGAAACATTGTTTTTTATTTTTTGCGGTCAATTTTTTTCCCTTCGAAAAAAAGATGGAAATTTTTAATAAAATATTTTTCTGATGAAATATAGACCCCTTGCGCACAAAATTATTATTTTTTTTAATGTCAAACTTGCTTAGGGGAAAGTGTTGTACCTTGGGACGTTTGTACCTTAAGACACTGCTAATTTCTAAGAATCTATTTTTAGCAGCCATGTTTTTGTAATCTCTAATAGTAACCTTCACCACTAAATGGTGCCATAGTAAAAATCAGCATCTCATGAGTAAAATCGACGATTTTGTGAGAGAAAGAAAATTTCATGACTGCAAAGTAAATATTTTCTTCATTTTTATTTCATTTCTGTCTTTGTATTTGGAAAACTAGTCAATTGAATTTTAATTTGTTATAAAAGAAAAGTACTTTAAATACTTTGGTTATGAGAAAATAATGATAGTGCATCTAGATTGACCACTATTTAGTTTTTTTTTTAAACCACGTGGTGATTGTACATTGGGACAGCCAAACATTTTGTACCTTAGGACACGTTCCAAGGTACAATATATGCATGGTTCTAAATAATTAAAATGTGTTTAGGAGCATTGATAAAAAGTTCTAATCTTATGTAGTTTTTTAAAGACATTTAATGTTAGATAATAATTCATAATCCATAATTAAAAGTTCATGATTTAATTCACTACCATGAATTTATTTTATTTTTTTTTTTATTTTCTGGTGCAACGTTGGTTTAAGTATATGGCTGTTTCCTGAAACATATAAACTTTCCCCACAGTACAACAGGATGTGTCCCAAGGTACAATAGGATGTTGTACCTTGGGACAGCTTGGAACTTTTACTTTAAACGGCTGGCAATATTTTATTTTCAAACTGTCTGAATTGAAAAAAAATATTGCATGGAAGTGTGGATATCACGTGTTCGTTTGAGAAAAAGATCATTTTTACTCTAATATCTTCATGTGATACAGTGCGGCATGTGACATGGTAAGCGAAGGGGCTAAGAGGAAGTGTGACATTGTGTAAAAAAGAGAGGAAAGGGGGTCACTTATGATAAAAAAATAGAGTGACATTTCTTATGAACAGCCCTAAATGTTTACTTAAATTTTATTAAAGAGTAAGGATTTTAATCATTTTAAAGTTCGAAAGCGTTATAACTTGTTCTTTATAGCAGCGTTTCGCAAACTCTTTTGACAGGCGAACTGGCAGGGCTTTTGAAAAGAATTTGCGGACCGATGATATTTTTTTTCTTCTTCTTTTCTTTCTTTTTTTTCTTCCTGTTTTATAAAAATAAAATAAAAAACTTGCATTTGCGGACCGTTAAAATATGTGAATGCTTTTTACATACCAATGAGGTTTTCCTCTTTCTTTTCTTCTTTTGCAAAAAAAAAAAAAAAAAAAAAAAAAAAAAGGACGCAAGAACCGTTAAATATTTGCGAAAAAAAATTGCGGAAGACTGAGGGTTTTTTTTTCTTTTTTTTACAAAATATATTAATAATAAAGAATAAACTAATGAAGATAAAAACTTTACTTATTGTTAAATAAGAGGAACAAAAAATATTTAGATGTTAGAAATAAAATAGTTAATTATTGTAATAGTTATATAGAAGCAATAAAAATTGCTGAAAAATCATATAGAAGTGCGAAAATTCATCACAAAATGCAGGCAAAAGATGTCGTGTTGGATTTTTTTAAAATCATTATTACGGTGTTTTCGGCTTTTGAGTAAGGATTTTTTTTTAACGTGAAAGAGCAAAAATTTCTGAGCGTCATTCAAATATTTCTGCGATTCGTTGCCGGTCCACAGGACCACTGTTTGAGAATCGCTGCTCTATATCCTCTTATTTTATGTTTAGCAACCACTGAGCAGTTACTTATTATAGCTTTTAAGAAAAGGTTGACACAAAAATAATGAAAAATGTTTCCTTTAATAGAGCTTCATTCGTTGTATTATAATATCTTTTAGTGCTATTGTGCTCAAAAATTTAAAAATATTTAAATACATTTGAATTTTCTAGGTTTTATTCTACTCCGTGTTTCTTTTTTGAATGTAAAATTTTGCGGTGGTCGAATATTTTAATAACAAAGGAAATCTGCTTTACATGTAAATGGCTCAAACCGTTAGATATTTAAATTTTTGACACTCCTTTTTCCTTCCTGATAGACTTGTGCCACATCTCTATTGAGAAGAAAATGCTTAAGCTTCATCCGTAATTTAAAAGCTAGCAGAGCTGCCACTTTAAATGACAAATGTACTCAAAATGATTACAACACTTATTTCCTGTTGCCACAAATTTAAATCATAAACTCTGAAAACGATATTTATTCGGAATGATGTACTGGCTTGGAACACGCCCAATCTTATCGTACAGATCATCTGTGGACGGAGTCTATGTGCGAGATCATTTTCCCGACATACTTCTTCGAGAAGAATCTTCTTGGCGTGTTCATGAATTTACCACCTGGATCATACGGAAGCAGAAACATCGAAACAGGGGCAGAACGGATTTTTAAACTTCATCTCCAACAAAGGATGCTGTAGAAAAGAGGTCAAAGAGTTTTCGCCAATTTATGACATTGCGTGGCAAGCCAGAGGTCAAGACGTTTTGTTGGACGGAAACAAAGAAGTGCCTGTCTGGTCTCGTGGTTTTATATTTGAAGATTTGGCCTTAATTCCGCAAATAACACCACGATAGTTTTGCTTTTTTGGAAGAGGAGTGAGAGTTCAAAAAATAAAGTTTCGCTGAATCATGTTGATTCTTTTTTGCGGTTTTGAGGCTTTGAACTTTTTATTATCGGAAAGAAAATTTAACAAAGATGTTGCCACCTGAAAAGTTTTTTATCGGTATTTTGAGAAAGCAAATTAATGTTTAGGTGTTATCAATCTTTATTGTTTAAGGAAATGTTCGTTTTAAATGAAAGGGTTCTGTAAGAATTTCCTGAAAAATGGGTGATTCAGGATTTTCTTCTCATAAAACATTTAAAATTTTCGTCTCAGAAAATCTTTTCACCGTTTTGTTTTAATTTTGTTAAATACTTTTCTTTCATACACAAAACAGATTTTATCTTTTTACTCTTCAATGACTTAATGAATTAAGCCTTACAATGCAATGTTCATCAATTTTTCGTTCTTTTTTTACTGGATTTAGATTGAAAAACATCACAGAGCATACGGTTTATGGGGTAATTTTTATTTCAGTAAATCCATATTGATGTCTAACTCTTATTTTCTTCACTTGAAATTTCAGAAATGCTAAATGCAGTCCACAAATGGTATGATTCATTTATGCATGTATTTTACGGTTGAAATTACAATGAGCGCTTTCCATTAATTTCTGACAAAGGCAATTTTTTTAAACTGTTATAACGGATTCCTTCAAGGCGTAACTCTCACTTCTAGTCTTGATGTTATTTTTTCTAAAAAAAAGGGATAATTTTTTATTGGTATGCAAGTTTATATTTCCTTAAACGTTTACTAATAATCTAATAATGATGTTCATAAAACATAAATTAAGCTTGTATTAGTATTCAAATGGTGATTCATTTAAGGGGGGGGGGGGGTCATTGTATTTCTCAATATTCCATTAAGGTACATTTGCTAATTACTACAGTACAATAAACTTCTAAATTTCATATTTAGGTGTTTAGTTTACACTTTAAAAAGACTTTCCATCTGATTTAATTTGACCATTTCATCTGGTAATCGAAACTAATAAAGAAATAAACGAACCATTATTGATACACTTGGTTGCCCATTACTGGAGTACTCATGACTTTTTACCAAACCAAACAAAAGAAGAAAATTAATTTGAATTTTGACCTCTTGAATTCAAATTATGTTTTTCACAATCATGAGTGTGTAGGGAGTATGTGTATGTGTGTAGGCATGTGTGTTTGTGTCTGTGTGCAGGTATGAGTGTGTGGGTAGTTGTGTGTAAGTGCGTGTGTATGTGTAGGTGTCTGTATGTATGCGTGTGTGTATGTATGTGTTTGAGTGCGTGCATGTGTTTGTGTGTGTGTATGTGTTTGTGTATGTGTGTAGGTGTATGTATTTGTGTGTGCGTGTGTGTGTGTGCGTGTAGTTGTGTATGTATGAGCGTGTGTGTAGCGTATGGAAGCAACCTGGAGACGGTTTTCGCTATAGGAGCAGCATAGTGAGGAGCAGATCGACGGTGATGCTGCAGAGGGTGCTGGCTGGAAAATGAAATGATAGCACATCAAAACAGTCGATGAGAACAATAAGCAATCGTGATTGCTCAAAAACACTGGTTCCCTTGGAATAATTATACATATTTAAGCGGCCGAATTGAGAGATTGCCCCTTAATGGAACACCTATAATTTAGTTATCCACTGTTTATGTTTTGCATCGGCAATGCTTTAATTAGCCTTTAGGAACAAAAAAATAATAATAATTGAAACGACGCCGATTTTGTCAGTTATCGAAATCTGCACAAAGTGAACTAAACTCAATAATTAAAGAAAAGTGAGTGAAGGAGCTAGCGGAACGAGTATCTTATAAGCTGGAAAATACAATTTTATTTTCTAAATTGTAAACAATTAGTTGAAATTGAAGCAATTGATTGTCACAAAAGGCAGAATGTTGTGATGATTAAAATTACTTTTTCAGTGCATAAAAAACATTTATTTTCAAATGTACAAAATCATATTAGCAAAATGACGCTAATACTGTTGTGCGTATTGATTTACATTGACTGATAAGATTTAAAAAGTAAATGACCTCCGTTTAAACATGATTTCTCCATTTCGTCCTTGATTTGAGTGTGAATTTGTGCTCTGAATGGATGCATAGGTTTCGGAAGACCATGGAGATGGAGAGGCTATAAAATCCCAAGACGTGTTAAAATTACAAACTGTCACAAAACATAAACAACAAGTAGAAGCATATAGTACATATTTGAATAAGATATAGCATTTAGAAAAGTTGTAAGTTAAAGTTGTTTTGCTAATGTTCAAGTTCTTACGATTTACGTCAATTTTACGTGGTCAGGAATATTGTTAGAGTTGGTTCCAAAGCGTTGAAATTCTTCTTGACGTTTTATAAATGATTGAAAATCATTTTTAAGGAGTGAAATATACGGAAAAAATGATGAACGTAATAGGTAACAATTTTATGTAAAAAATAAGAAAGGAAAAATAACTTTCTAATTAGGAATTAGAAGTGTATAATAAAAAACAATGGCAGTAAAAGATTTGACGTGTAGAGGAAAGGGTGGCACGTGTTAATTATTTTTAATATCGTTTTCTTTCGAAAGTTATTATCATTTTCTTAGAGCAAATATGTCCAAAATAGAGAAAAAGATAGTCTCTTTTGTCTCAAGGAATTGTTCGAGGTTTTTAAAAGAATCATTTCTTTACTTTGTGGTACTAAAAAAGAAGTTTTCAATTGTACACATGTGTCTCTATAGGTGGGCACATGTGTTTTAAGAAGTAGAAAGAAAGTAGTTATACAAATAGCATAGCATAGACATTCGTTGTCTTAAAATTGACGCAAGTAGAGATAAATATAACAGAATCAAAATGAAATAAATTCAAAGCTCAAATGTTTTTACCAGGGGTGCGGATGCGGGAGTCGTTGGGAAAATGACTTAGTTCCGGCTCCGACTTCAACTCTCAGAAATTTAGGACCTTCAGCTTCGAGTCCAACTCATGTGCCCCCCCCCCCCAAACCAATCCAACTCCGACTCTGACTCCGCAGTGGCAGAAATACAGGCTCGGAGGGAAAATGATTGACTCCGAATCTTGGAACTTCAAAGCCTTCTACTCTCGACTTCGAGACCAAAATCAGTTTGCTTCTGACTCCGCAGGCCCGGTAGAAACTAGGGTTGGGGATTTGTAGGGTAAATGACTGATTCCTGCCCTGATTCCGATTGCAGGAATTTTAGGGGCTCCGACTCTGTCTCCTTTGCCCCCAAACCACTGCGGCTGATTTTGGGAGAACTCCAGTAGCAATTGCAGAATTTTGGACTTTGAGAGAAAATGACCGACTGCAAATTTAACTCTTGAAGTTTAAACCTACGACTCCCGACTCTAACTCTTTTACCCCAAAATCATTCTGACTCTGACTCCGCATCCCTGGTTTTTACTGTGCAATAATGATTGTTGATATGATATATTCTTATTTTAATTCTTAGTTTTAATCTATTTATTATATTTTTGACAACAGGAAGTAAAGGGAAATTCGCAGTTCTTTATGTTTTAAGAGAAAGAGCTGTGTAGATGATCTTTTTTCTCGATGATGAAAATTATTTATTTTTCAGTGGATATTTATTATTTTTTATTTATTTTCTGAAGTATTTTTATTTATTGTTTTTGTTATTTTTTGACGACGAGGGAAAAATAAATCCGAGGTGCATTATTTTTACCCGAAATAAAGCGCATAACACACTATTTTTTAAAAAATAATGTAACGTATAATTTTTGACGGGCTTTTGTATTAATTCCTTTTTTTTTCTTCTTTTTTGAAAGTTTTTTTTCCTTATTTATGGAAAAAAAATATGTTAGGTTCATTGTCTAAAAGGTGCTACTACTTTATTTGTTCATTTATTTAGTTTTTACATATTTATTTCATCAAATGAGTGAGGTATATTTCGTTGCTAGAAATCTGCTTCAAATATCAAAAAGATATGTTTCACATAATTTGCAGTCATAACTACTTGTATATTGATTAGATACTAGAAAGCCGATACCGATATAAGAGGAAGCAGGCTTGTTTAGTTCTGAACGGAATTTCTTGTGTACTATGTAAAGACATCTTTGCCTTTCACTAGTTTACAAATTTAACACAATGAATTATGAATTCAACGCTATAACGACAAATTGGAATCAGTACTGCATTTACATTATTCAGGGGTGTGCTACAAGAAACACCTTTTTCAGAATTGCAACAATATGCAAAATTGTGCTTTAATAACTTTGATTCTATCATTTTCGCTTTGCCCAAAAGTATACGTTTTACTCACTTAACGTCGCAAATTACTGCAAAGCAGAACTAAAACGGTTCGCAGTATTCACCTGATGTGAATCACGTTCTCTGCTTTCAATGACTATGAGTGGGATACAGTACGATAATTATGTCCACAACTGCTTTAAGTTCTTAAAACTAGAAAGACGGAGGGGCCTCTGTAACCCCTCGCATACTTTGTTGCTCATAAACTGCAATAATATCTAACGGAGAAGAATGGAACTTTTTGACTTTTCGTTATGGAACTACACTACTTGAATGTTTGTTTAATCATTTGATCGTTCGTATCATAGTACTGTAAATATTGATCATTATACCTAGAAAGACGGAAGGGATCACAGTGGCCCCTAAGCTATTTTACAACAAACAGACATTCACCCCCCCCCCCCCGTTTTTCCTAATTGTAGTAGCATAACAAAAATGCTATTCACTCTAGTTTAACCTGCAACTTCCATTTTATACAGTCGGTTGGATATTCAAATGTTACAAACTGTACCGATTGCTTAGCAGCCACACGGTAGCCAATGCTCTTGGAAATATTAACTAATTCTGCCTTTTGGTGAGTAAAGAGAAAGACTTAAAATAATTACTTACTAAGTTTTTATTTAGTTATAAAAGAAGGTGCATCGGTCATGTGGACTCACTCAGGAAGAGTTAAAAAGAATAGTTCATCCCAAAAATGGGTAGGGGACACACCGGCCGCTTTAGTCTTTCTATGTATACTGGACGTTTCAGTCTTTTTAGTGCTAAAAAAGTGAATCATCACTCAAAAGCTATGTTGCTTTCCTAAGCGAGGAGATATTTGAATGTTTACTAAGGATAATTTACAACACTTACAATATAGTTATGAACATATTACATTTCTCTAAATAAAATTAAAAATTTCTGTTGCTACAATAGACGAAATAATTACTAAAGGAATGCAAAATAAATATTTTTAGAAAAATGCTCTTAAACAACAGTCATTTTTGTATACAGTCCTTTAAGACAGAAGCTCTGAACCTTTTAAAGGCCAATACCCATAAATTGGGTAATAAATAGCTAATTAGCCGAGAAAAAAAATTATGTGAAAACTAGTATGCCTTTGCACCTTTTTTCCTTTAAAATACAAAAGAAAATATTAATTTTAATCATTCAGGCAAGAAAAGCACCTATTTTTAGCAATTTGTTGCTAAATTAAGAAATAGTTTATGAGATGATTGATGCTGCTTAATTATTTAAATTTGTTGAAAATATTTGGTGTAGTTTTGGCTACTGTGCGCCCTAAGTCGAGATCCAGGTTTACTACTTTTTTTTATCAATTGCTAATGATTACCGATTATTAAGTTTTCATAAAAGTCGTCTCATTTATAAGATAAGTAGAACAAATGATATTTACAATAAAATATAATTTTATCAATTTATAATAATAATAAACATTAATTTGTGTAGCAGTTATTTAATACCTGGTAAAGTTTTGGTAAAAAACTAGCCTCCACCGATCCACAAGATGTTTCGAAATTTTCACCCGGTCCGCGGGCCAAACAAAAGGGTAAGAAAACCGCCGGTACAGAGGGTTTATAATAATCATGTAACAAATAAGGAGAAAGAAAATTATTGTAAGAATCATCAACTATGTTCTTATGTAGAACTCATTCGTTTTGTCTATGACTCATCACGTTATAATTTGGTCACGTTGTTTGTCGTCATGTCAAAATCATATTATTACAAAAATTTCTAAAGGCAAAAACAAAAATGGACTTTGAAAATTCCCTCATTTAGTATCAGAATCAGATTCAGCTTTTTGGAAGATATTTTCAAGATCTTAAAAAGTTACATGAGTTATAGCACACACATGGAGTCTCCTTAATTTTTTCGATTTTAGTTGATCTCTCCTACATTCAACACGTTGGTATGGAACAGGTTTCAACAAACGAAGATGAATTTCTGTTATGATGTACGAAAAGAACCACAATCACGCTAACTATGAACAGAGAAAAAAAAATGTTGACCTTTTGCCCTCAAGGGCTAGGATTAATGTGGTGCTGTTGACTACCGTGGTGAAAAAGAATGTGGAGGTGAATCTGTGTGCTTAGAGCAATGCCGCCTTATGCAAGAACTTAATGAATTGGGAGGATACAGGGAAAAAGTTATTGTTAAATTAAAACATCACTTTTACACTTTTTGATTGATAATCTTTGGGGAGAAGCCATGCGCATGAACGTTTGTGTTTTCATTTCATTTATCACGATAATTTATCAACTGTACGTTTTGAAAAATAATTTCGTTGCTGAAGGTAAAAAAAAAACTTAAGTTTATTTTTATTTATTTACTTTTTTTGAACTAAATATTATGTTATTTATTTATTTTTTATTCTTAATTTTAAAATTTTAACAAATTCAGGAAGTGGAAATGGTTGTGATTAGTAACGGATTTGCTTTTTTCACTCCGTGCCCAAATCAAAACAAACGTTTAGTAAAATTTTTTGGTTTTTAAATTAATTGAAATTTAATTAAAACTATTCCAATGAGCAAATAAAATTAAATCGTTCTTAGCTTTCACTATGCTTATTCTGTCTTGAGTGGGACAAGATTTTTAATCGTTGCTTAAAACAAAAACAACTATAATTTACCAAAGTCAACAAATTAATTTCGTCGCTAGTATATATTTATTGATTTAAGGATTTAGAAACTTCTCAAATAATACAGGATTTCAATGTTTTCCTTAAGTTAAGTCATCAGTTTAAGATCTTTTTAAAAGCTTCACCATATAATTGTTATATACTCGCAAATCAAAGTAACAATTTAGTAAAAGTTTATATGTGGTACACAATATGTTTTTGAAAGGTTTGCATAAACCATTTATGAGTGCGGAAAAGAAACCTTTAAAACCGTGGTTCCGAATAGGGGGGCGATCACCCCTAAATCAGCATTCTTGAAGGGCGATAGGTGGCGATGAGTATTTAAAAGACAAAATCCTCATATATATATAATAGCCAAAGTGACTGATCGAGTAACGCTCTGATGTCTTCACCAATAACGAAACTCGCGCCATAGCATGCGTTCCCATGCAATACCAGTGGCATTATTTCATTAATGAAGCACCAAAATTTTAGTAAGTTATTTATAATTTGGTAACTTTTTTGGCAATATTTGGCGTGCAGGGAAATGCTTTAATTTGACAAGGCTGAACTGCATCCGGTAGCTTAACCGTTTTACTGATAAGACTTATTTTAGAAGAATGAAGAATCGAAGAAGTGGTCAACAAGGAACGCAATCTACTGCACTTTAGGGTTCATCCATTGGAGTTAGGTTAGAATTTCAAGTATCAAAATATCACCAAACAGGCAATTGCTTCGTTCAAATGTAGAAGCGATTTTCACCTGTCATTGAAAGACGGTCGAGATTTTCTAATATAAATACTAAAAAGCCAGAGAGTATTGAAATCAAAAACGCATATGAACCCGATTGTTCAGAGTTCTGGCAAGGAGTTGAAAGTTAAAATAGAAACTAATTAAAGTTCAACATTCTCTTCACACCCCAATTGAACCTTATGGATGTATTTCATCACTTAGCGCCAAGTTTATAAATTTTCACATTTTCATTTGTTTTCAAATTTAAAGTGTCAGTATTTTTAATTCCCCTCTAGGATCCAGTGTAAAAGAAATAATTTTATGAAAAATGTTCTTCTCGTTTTGAAAAGTAAGTGAGTGATCTTAGTTAAGTACGTATTTCCCTTCAAATAACTCATTTTATAATTCATAATATAATTCATTTTCTAAGAGAAAAGAAAGAAAAAACGTAAAAAAAAAATGAATTTTATTTATTTATTTATTTTATTTATTTTTAGCTAAAAAGTGATTAAATAATTAACATTAGACGGCGATCTAATTTTAATAATAAGTCAAAGTGGATGTCGATATTGCCAATAATGTGGATGTTCACCAGCGTTAATCAATGAATTTTTCAAGAAAGAAAAGGGGGAGGGGGAGGTGATACGTAACTGTTTACATTTAGAGGGGGAAATGAGTTGAAAAAAAATTGTGAACCACTGCTGTAAAATAATAGCATTATAACCTAGGGCTATAATACAAAACGTTTAATTCCATTACTAAACTAAAATATAGTGAATTCGTATATTAGCTTACTCCGTACAAAAGTATCGGTTTTCTGATTTAAAATTGGCTCTTTATCGCCCTTAAAACTAAAAATAATGTTACGAAAATTTTCGAAAACATTTTACTCCCAAACAAAGTGACCCACAAACACTGAATATAACTTCAACGGCTTTCTGTAATAGTTACTTTACCAAACGATATTCTTTTCATCAAATAGTAACACGCATGAAACCAAAACGAGAGGTGTCGGTTTGACCGGCTGTATGGTTTACTTTCCCCTACAAAAATATCTTGAGCTAGTTCTAAAGAAAGAGTGCATGTGAAAGTTCTGCACACATTCCACACTTCCACGATTTTCAGGGACAATTATTCCTTAAAAAATGAATGCAAAATGTCAAAACGTTGATTTGTAATTTCCAGCGCAATTGTTTATACGTGGAACATTTTAAGTATCTTATTTAGAAACGAAGAAGATTGATTTAAGTTTTGTATTTAGTAGTGAGCTTACTGAAGACGTAAAATCAGCAGTTAAAGAGGATTTTTTTCTACCATTACGTTGCAAAAGATTACTTCACGAGGCAGCATACCCCTTGACCCACAAAAATCGAATGCTCGCATTTACCAATTATTTCTAATATGTGGTTGTCGAGTTTTTCGTGGCCTATGATCTCACAAGTCTGTGATTATCTTATTAAGTGATATTAACAAAGTTGCGCGAGGAACAGGTTAATTGTTCAAAAACTGCATTCTTTTCTTCCTAAAAGTTCACTAAAACCATTAAAAGCAGAGAAACATGTAGAATATTTGCTCGAAGCGAATATTGATGAGGAAGTAACAAAGCAAACATTGTTCAGCTGTGCTATGATGATGTGTTACAAAGTACGCCATTAAAAAAGTGTGAAGTGGCATAATGTGCGTTAGAGGAACATGCAAGCGTTGTATTTTGCGAAGTTTCATTTTGAATTACCAAATCTATGTCCAATAACAACTAGAAAATCCCCCGTCAAGGTATGACAGGAGAAAACTGTTTTTACATTTGAACGAAGCGATTGCCTGTTTGGTTATATTTTGATAGTTGAAATTTTAACCGTAACTCTAATGGATTAACCCTACACTTCAGTAGATAGCGTTTCATCGTTGACCACTTTTTACTTTCTTCATTCCCCTGTAATGACACTGTCTTACCAGTAAAACAGTCAAGTACCAAACAGCTCATTTGATCTGCAATTCTGAAAAAGCTTCAGTATCTTTTTTTTTTTTTTTTTTGCACTTGATAGGAGTTCTAATCTGGAATGGCTATAACAGAACTGTAGGTGACACACCCAATAAAGGAAATAAGCATAGCTTAACCGTACAGAAAAGTGTTGTACCTTGGGGCACTGCTAATTTCTAAGAATCTATATTTAGCAGTCATGTTTTTTTTTTTGTAATCTCTCATTATAATCTTCACCTCTAAATGAAGTCAGAGTAACAATGAGCACCAAAAGAGTTAAATTGATGTGGGAGAAGAAAAATTCATGACTCCAAAGTACATATTTTCATCGTTTTTATTTCATTTTCTGTCTTTGTATTTGTAAATCTAACCAACTGAGTTTTTTTTTTTTTTGTTATAAAACAGAAGCACTTTAAATATTTGGTTATGAGAAAATTATGACAGTGTATCTAGATTGACTACCATTTTGTTTTTTCTTAAACCACGTTATGATTGTATTTTGGGACAGTCAAACATATTGTACCTTAGGACACGTTCCAAAGTTTAACATATGCATGGTTCTTAATAATTAAGATCTGTTTCGAAGCATAGAAAAAAAATTCTAATCTGATTTAGTCTTTAAACACATTTAAAGTCAGATATTAATTCATAAATTCATTACTTATGATTCAGTATTCATTATTCATCATTTAATTCATTACCATGAAAAAATCCTTTTTTTTTCAGGTTCAAGTAAGCTGTTTCTTGAATTATGAAGATTTTCCGATGGTACAACACGATGTGTTTCAAGGTACAATAGGATGTTGTACGTTGGGGCAGTTTGAAACTCAGCTTTAAATACATGTTGTACCTTGTAACAGTTTGGAACTTTGCTTTAAACAGCCGGCAATATTTTATTCACAAACCGTCTGAATGTTAAAAAATATATTGCTGAGAAATATTTTGGAGTATTTTAATGTTGCTTTTGGATTTCAAATAGAATTTAAATAATTGACGATAAAAAATTAAATATGAAAAGTGTCCCAAGGTATAACTTTCTCCCGAGTAGCTAAAAAGATGTTTTACAACAGTTAGAAGCCTGTGCTCATGCAACTTGCAGCAATTCAGGAAATTTTTCACAAAGATACTTGTTTTTTCGCAGAAAATTGGGGGAAACCCTATGTAGTTGCGACACCTTTCCTGGAAATAATCGGTGGCGCTTCGGAACTGTCTTGCAATATAAACAAGCTGTCCATGCACACTGTTTATTTTTTGAAAAGGTTAAAGTTCAATAAAGACATCCATATGACTTATATAGTGTGAAGCAATGCTGCACCTAGAAAAACTCAATTACTGTCATTAAGAATCTCATCACAGAACGTAAAGTTGATTTAGTGCGTGATGCAACTCAAGATTGATTGGTCTTGGAAAAGTAGCAATCGACCAAAGATGCGATTTCTTTTCCCATTTTGGAAATTAAATGGAATATTTCACGGTGGATAGGGATTTTTATGATGATATTTACGACATCGTAAAATCTACCAACATTTACGTCTGTTGCTAGAAAATGATTTTAAAAGTATTTCTCGCTTCATAAAAGCAAGATTTGTTGGCAATGGAGAAGGTTTATTTCGCTTTTATGGTGTGGTAGGTTGATGGAGAACTGTTTTTAGCAGGGATGGTACTTTTAATGTATGCATTGTTTCTTTTTTCCTAAAGAATAACGTTGTGTAATTTTTAAAAGCTACACGCTTTTTACGTTTTTTAATGAATGCGGACAGTGTGTGAAAACTCTTATGTGGTAAGGTGTCTAATGGAATCCGCTGTCTAATCTGACGTACAAATGGACGTTAAAGCGATAGCTTGAAATCGTTCTTTTAAGGATTCCATCTAAAATCTAAAGGAACGGTGTTTTAGGATCCAAAAGATGATGTTCGTAAGAAGTTTACAATTCACTGTGTTTTAAAAGGAATCCGAAATTAATGAAGAACTTCTCAAAAGCTGAGAAAAAAAAATGGTTAATCAATACTTCAGAAGGAAACTTCCAAGATATACACTGTAAAAACAATTCAGAAACGTTCCTGGAAAATAATAGGCAGCTGATGTGCCTAATTTTTGCCAGTAACATATCTCGCAAAATCCAGGAACGTTTTCCGCTAAAATTCTGTAACGTTCCTGAAAAATTCAGAGATCTTCTCGTTTAAAGCTTGTCGTGTCTCTGGAAAATCAGCGTAATCTTAGGTAGAGATAACATAACAGCTTCCTTCCTCGGTTTACTAAGACTGTTCCAAAAGCAGTATCGCAACCATGGCCAAAGCAAAGCCAGACTTGAAAGAACGTATCAAGCGTCTCACTTAAATGCAATTCTTGCAAAGCTACGTAGTCCATACTTATTTGCTCCCTTTGGAAGTTTAATCAGACGAGCCATATGGACAAGCCATAGCTGAATCGAAGCCGATACACCGTATAAATACTCTCAGTTAAGCTTTAAACTGGGAGTTAAAAAACATTTTTTGCAACAGAGAAAAGTCTGCATTCGGACATCTTGTTGCAATTCAGGAAACTTTTTCACAATGATACTTGATATTTCCTGGAAGTGGATACAAAACATTGAAATCCTGAAACTTTATATTGACATACTCAGTTACGTTTCGGAATTTTTTTACAGTGTCATGAAGCTAAGGTTAAGGAGAGAATTTTTATCGGCCCTTTAAAAATGCGCAAATATGAAGATCACTGTTTTTGATAAAAATTTTGAAGGGGAAGAGAAAAACACCTGGGAAACCTTTAAAGGCATTAAAAGTATTTCTACGTGGTAGAAAAGACGAGAACTAAAAACAGTTGGCCAAAACATTCCTACAGAAGTTCTGTGACCATTAATGAAATGTATGTTTCTTAAACTCTATTTCGTTCACTTTCTCCAGGATATTTTTCCTAAAAACGTGGAGCTATGAGCGATGTGCATGGGGAAAGGTTTCACCAAGATGTTTTTATAAAAGAACTCACATATCAGGGTCATTGGGCCGAGTTGATGCTCGCCAAATGCTGCTGAACTATTGCAAGAGACGATCCATGTTTGACGTACAAGAAGGAATCCAAAAAAAAGTGTTTACAACAATAGGACAGAAACAACCGTTGCTATCGAGGGAAAAAAAACATTATTTAATGAAACAGGACCAATTTAGTAACATTTATTGCAATGAGTTTTTTTTTCCTTTTTAACTTTACCTTTAAATCAATACGTGGTTGCAGTGCATCTTTCTCTAGAGGGCTTTTGCATGCTTGAAAACAAGAACTAATAAAATAAAAAAATAATCCACAATCATATTCATTTTCTCAACCCACAATTAGTGTTAATTGGCTATTTAAATCCAGGATGAAGACAAAAAGTTATTTTTTGTTGTGTAGTGTTATTTAATGTTATTCATTGTATCCAAACTTCTTATGAGAAAACTTTTATAAGTCTTCTGCTCAGGTTAAGGATCAATTTCAGATAGATATCGCGACGACGCAGATAAATTAACATAATGTTTTTTTTTTCCTTCGAAAGCTATGCCTCTTGATGTTATTAAAAACGATAAGTACGTAAATAATTTATCTGTAACCCTCGGGTTTTGGCCAATATTGGTTATGTCTTCGTGAGACTCTGCTCAGAATCCTGATGACCACATGAGACCTTGCCCTGCAGGACCGACCCGACATACTTACTGCGCAGAGAAAGGGAAGAAGCGATGAGAATGACGAATCTTCACTTTCAACGAAGTTGCCGAAAGTGCTTGACTTCGAAATTAGCTGATGTTTATTGTCGGGAGAAAAAACACATGTTGTTAGACGTTTGGTCTTAGTTTTAGCACTTTCGGATTGAAATTTTTATAGAATGAATTAAAAAGGCAATCAAGATCGTTTTTTTAGAACTGTAAAGAATTATGTAGTTCTGTTTCGACATTTCTCACGTAGGTACCGAACTTGGCATGAATCAGTTTTCAATAGGCAATGTGTTCGTTTCTTTCGCGAATGGTTGCTTTTGACCATGAAACACGGGCACTTTCTTTTATAGTTACCCTTCAGTTGGTTGATTGACGTATTAAGATTTTTGACTAAAAAACCATAATTGACGATAGTTCCGAAAAATTGTTGATAATCAAACAGTTATGGAACAAATGATGCTGATCTGAAAGCCGAAATATATTTTTTAAAATTGTTCCTAAATTATTCCAAAACTTAAAATTACAAAAGAAATACTTAGCACAGCATTTGATTAGGTTGTCTTGATTTGAAAGGAAAAACAGGCTAGCAACATATTTTCAGGAGATATAAGGTAAAAGGATTTTGAAATTCCAATTAAATTCCGAACAAATTGCGATTAATTCAGAAGTTATAATAAAAAAAAGACCGAATGAGATCTCTGAAGAAGGAAAGGGCAGTACTTGAATAGAGAATTTTAACTAAATTGTTTTAGCAGGGCTACAAATGGACTTTCACATGATGAATTTCCAATTTTGAAAATCCAATTAAATTCCAAACAAATTCCGATTAATTCAAAAGCTATAATAAAAAAGAGACCGAATGAAATCTCTGAAGAAGGAAAGGGCAGTACTTGAATAGAGAATTTTAATTAAATTGTTTCAGCAGGGTTACAGATGGACTTTCACATGATGAATTTCCAATTTTGAAAATCCAATTAAATTCCAAACAAATTCCGATTAATTCAGAAGCTATAATAAAAAAGTGACCGAATGAAATCTCTGAAGAAGGAAAGGGCAGTACTTGAATAGAGAATTTTAACTAAATTGTTTTAGCAGGGCTACAAATGGACTTTCACATGATGAATTTCCAATTTTGAAAATCCAATTAAATTCCAAACAAATTCCGATTAATTCAGAAGCTATAATAAAAAAGAGACCGAATGAAATCTCTGAAGAAGGAAAGGGCAGTACTTGAATAGAAAATTTTAACTAAATTGATTTAACAGGGTTACATATAGACGATCACATAATGAATTTTAAACTAATATTTGATTTGTTTTCTTTAGGTTATTGTTCACATTTTGAACGTTTTCCTAAGTTTTCCGAATGACTGCAACTGACCAAGTTGCTGGAGTGAAAATCAAAGTGACATAAGTAACAAAATTAACACTAGAATTACGGCAGTTTTTATATACCTAGATATACGACTGGGGTCATTTTGACCCCCGTTAAAGAAATCGACGTAGTTTCCTACATAATGTCATACATTTTTCAAAATGAAGTTAAAATAAACTAATTTATAAAAATTACTATTTGTTTTGAGGGTAGAGAAGTTTTAAATCTGTATAATGAAATATTTAAAAAATATTTTTTTTTTTTAAATTAGATTGAAATATTCAGTGTTGGTTCGGTTTCATTAAGAACATTTTAAAAGTCTACACTAAATTAATTGAATATGTTATCAAATTTCGCAGAAAACAGTTTTGAACCCAAATATTTAAGTAGATTAATGGCTTTTTTTTACTGAACGTGAAAATAACAAATAATTGTACTTACAAGGTTATTCGTCTGCGCAGCATTTTTTGCACGAGCTAATACTTCCAATTTTTTATGCACAAAATCGACACACAGATATCTTACAGTGGCACAAAGTTAAGTTTTTTTTACCCTTACATTCTTTTGACATTTCTTTCTTTTCTTTTTTTTTCTTTACTCCACCGAATCTTGCACTTACATAAATTTACTTACAGCTAGAACAAGTTTGTTTACATTTAGTATGTGTTTTTCTCTGAGTTCTTCTGCTAAATATTCTTTTGTACCTGTCCTGAACATAAATTCAGGCATTTACAGCTGCTCAATCCAAAATAGTGTGGAAGATATACTATAATAAACTGGCCAGAGGCGTGAGGGGATTTCAGAGAAAATTTCCTTCCCATTTGATTCTAGTTCTTATAGCATTTTTACAATTTCATCTTGCCTTAGCCGTCTTTTACGAGACAAAAATATGCTTTTTCAAACACAAAAAGTTACGTAAATAAAACAATCTATTTTATCAAAAATTAATTTAAAAATAAAACCATCTAGCAGGACCTACAATCATTCATCTACGCCTAATATCTTTTCATTGTTCGCTTTCCTTTAGAAAGTATATTTCCAGTATTACAAATCACGTGACAGGCAAGTGTGATGTTATGCAGACACCCTTTTTATTATTTTTTGTTCGTTGCTTCGTTGGCAAAATCAAATATAGCTTACAGAACAGAAATATATCGCGATAAAAAGCATTAGCATTTCGTTTTTCATGAAAGGGTCAAAATGATATTTCCCGTAATTCTAGGTATAACCTTCCGATTGGAGATCAAAAAGATTTTTTTTTCTTTAAATCTATGTAGTATCACACAGCACAATGATTCAGGAAAAGTCAAGAAATTATTAAGATATTAGTAAAAATATAGAAGGACAGTTAGCGAAAAAAGTTTGCTTGGGGTCAAAATGACCCTTTCCGCAATTCTAGAGTTAAAAGTTTCGAGATAACCTGTAGAGATGTTAGGAGAACATTTCCTTTGTGTTTCTCCGGACACGACATAGACCTAGTATCCCTGGTAGGTGCTGCTATACAACAGAATTTAGAAAAAAAATCAATGAAAACCATCCTAGGATCTCAACTTTAAATGCATTTTTCTCAAACTTTAAAAAATTCACTTACATCCCTTTGCTTTTCGCTGCCACAATTATGCTGTTTTCTGCAATAATTATCGGTTTAATAACAACAAGAGAAAGAATAATTTTTCAATGGAAAAAAAATGTAACGATAATATTTAATGTAAAGTCTCGCGTTAAAAGATACCATATACTTTCAAATTTATATCAAGATCAATATTTCAAGGAAATGTTATTTCTCTTCTTAACAATATAAATACTTTACCGCAGCTCATGCTTCAGTGAGTTAATTTAGAGAAGTATGCAACACCCATAAAAGACGGAAACGGTTAAACAAAATACACACTGTTTATGATTGTCTATCAGTGATAAGCAGTCATTAACTCTATTTGTAATTTACTTGCTTAATAAAACATTTAGCTTTCTAATAAAAATGCTTCTTTCTAAAGTGCTCAATGACAACACTGCAATTAAGAATACTATTTCTCAAACTTTTAAAAGCATAAATTCAAACTTTTTGTGCACTTTCACCTGTGCACAACTAAGGCTCTCCTGCGGTAATGTCAGTGCTGAAGTAAATCAGGCATGTTCTAAGAAATTGCTTTCCGTAGATTATCACAAAACACTTTTTATTAAGATGAAAGATGATATGAAGCAGTGAGAGAGAAGCAAACGGATGTACGTAATCCTTATAAAGTTTCGAGAAAAACGCATTTAAAGATAAGGTCCTAGGTATGCTTTCATTGAATTTTTTTTCTGAATCATGTTGCATAGCCGCACCTACTAGGGTTACTAGTACCATCTCTCTATCCACGACAGAGGAGAGGTTCACCTACCATTTGCACTGGCTATCTCCAAATTTTTAATTTTACCACTTGCATCCCTTTGCTTCTCACTGCCTCATATGTAATGTCAATTTTTTATTGAAAGCATGGCACTCCATGCTTAAAACATAATGGACTATGTTTATGGTTGCAGAAGTATGGTTTTAAAATGGTTTAAATATTCCTTGATTAAATAACCTAAGTATAACTTGTGAAGATAATACGATCTTCCTTGAAGAATTTTAAGTAAGCGACCAATGCACAGTCTTTCTAACCAGCTTTAATAGTCCATTAAATAAAAACCAACAGTTATGTAAATATCACTTTGGTATGCAACACAAATAAGCCTTGCAATGCATAAAGCCATCCAGCACTTGCAGAAAGAAGAAACAGCTCCAGCAGCATTAAGCGCGTTACATCACACCAAACCCAACACCATGTCCAGCAAACGACAGTCCCAGTCTGGTCCTCAGTTGTCATCAAGAAAAAATAATCTTTTGGCAGCTTTATCCTCTTCCTGGTCTTGCTGGCTCGTCGACTGCCAGGTTGTTGTATCCAGGTATGAATGCTGCTGCGTTTTGCACATCCTGATCCTGAAGGAAAGGCACCTCAGGATCACCTTGCTGGACGTTGCCATTCAGGTAAAAGAAATCGGGTGCCCTGTCGCAAGGAATCGCCTCTTCAGGGTATGAGCAAGTCATGGTGAGTTGATTGAAGACAGTTTGATTTCCACATGCAAAGCTCCATTGTCTGTAAAGGGAAACATTAACTTTATTATTTTGATTTAGTTTGCACAGAAATTTCTAAATTTCACTATCTCATGTTTTCTGATGATATAAGATTATATTTCTCATGAATAAATCAAGCAGAAGATGACGTGATTGAGATGATTCGCGGTCTATATAAGCTATCTAAGCGAACCATATAGTTGTATAAATATACATTTTACTTCCAATAAAGCGAAGGAAAATGACATATCATATCTTAAAAAGACAACACCACATTTCATTCAAACAGTATATTAATATCCAGTGGATAGATTCAGAAGATAACGTGGTTGAGATGATTTGCGGGCTATATAAGCTGTATAGTTATACATATTACTTCCAATAAAGCGAAGGAAAATGACATATCATATCTTTAAAAGAAAACATCACGTTTCATTCCACCAGTCTGTTAATATCCAATAAAATGCTAATATTATCCTATGTAATAATAAATGGAAAACTTTTCCTTCACGATCTGATGATACAAACGAATATCCAATGGCGTGTTATATTTTAGAAATCAAGTATTTGATGAAATTTTACGTTATATCATTTTTTTTAACGAGGTACTATATTTTGACCGCTATATAGCCAATGAAATGTTATAATTTAGAAATATAATACGGATTAAAAACTTTTCCTCCTTTATAAGCATCATTTGAAGTAGTAATTGAATTGATTGGTCTCTCGTGGTATATATGACAGATGTATGTGTGATGGAATATTTTCGTCGGCTTTTTTCTCTAGATTGGAACATTTAAGTCCTATACTATCTAGGAAAGAATTGCTAGTTGAATAAATCTGCATGTGACGGTTAATAAACTATCACATTAACTATTTTGAAATTCTTTGGGTCTAAGAAAGAGTATGTTATAGTCGAAAAGGTTTTCAAAACAAATGTTTTAAAACCCCCCAGCGTTAGTTACAATGTTAGTAAACATTCAAAATAGCACATAATCTGTCGTTATGTACCTTTGCCTCCTTCACCGTAAAAAAATCCGAAACTTATTATATCTGTGGAACGTTGCTGGATTTTACGGGTTTTCATTTATTTCCCCGTAAAATTAAGTATCTTTGCAAAACAATTTCCTGAATTGCTTCAAGGTGCCCGAATGTAGACTCCTCACTCGTAGGAAGAAATACTTTTAGTTCTACCAGCTTAAAGATCAACTGAATGTATTTATTAAGTGTATCGTCTCTAGTTCAATTACGGCCCGTCCAGGTTGATTAAGCTCCTAATAAGAGCGAATAAGTCTATGGATTTTTGCAGCTTTCAAGACAAGAACTGAAGGCGAGGGAGATGATTGGTTCTTGCAATCTTGCCTTAGTATTATGGCCATGGTTTGCATTTATGCCTCTGGGGCTTTCTTAGTAACTCTGGAAGATTCTAACCGATTGTTTTAAACCTACCGAATTTCGCTTGAAAGCTTTAGACGGGCCAGTGATGTCTCTATATTCCTTAGAAAGATTCAATGATAATTTTAGGAAGGTTACTGTTATTTAGCGGAAAGCAATCCTGGTTTTGGCAAGATCTGTTACTGGAAGAAATTGGTCTCATCAGCTGCCCATTATTTTTCTGGAACGTTTCTGAATCGTTTTTAGTGTTACATTGCATACATTTTTGTAATGTTTATTTTTTTGATACGTTGAATTGTTACTTTACCTTTTGAAACCTCCTCGTATTTGAACCTCCTTTTGAAACCTTCTTGATAGTTCATGAACAGAGGATGAAACCTCCTCATATCCTCTATTCATGAACTATCTTACATGACCACATTTTAAGATGCTTATAATATTTTAGTCCTTTTATTTTGGATATTGCATTCCTTATTTACGTACCTAGGTGAACCTTCTTGATATCCATGACATACGTGGAAGATTTGGCAGTTGTTGTCTACATCGGCATAGTATCCATCACCTTGGCAACTAAATGTGGATCTAATATCCTGTAGCAGCAAATTGATTCCATCTGGAAGATCGTAAGCTTCCCTTTTTGACTAAAACATAAAATCAGTATACATTTGAAGTAATGCTATTCATATTCAGTTTCACTGAAAGTAAAATCGATACATATTATTTTCTTGTAACCTTAGTTAACCTATATGTGCATGGTATGATACTATGAGGAAAAAAATTCACTAGGAAAATGTTCATTTATTTAATTATACCATACTTCACATTAAAAACTGTTTTAATTTTATTTATATTTTCATATCAGTAATGTGCGTCACTCACTTTCAATGATAATTTTTTTTCAATCTTTTTAAACTAAAAATCTCAAAAGTAAAAATGTACACCTTAGTGAGAAAAACGTTACTGGTAAAAATCAGAAAACTATCTCACATGTGTGCACACATGTGTATGAGCGTATTTCCTGTGAATCGGAATAGTTATGTGACAAGTTTTATGAAAACGTTCACAAATAGATGCATGACAATAGAAATTGAATAAAAACTCTTTAAATTGTGGACAGTATTGTCTGATTCATATTCTTTTCTTATTCTCTTAGTCATGTTTTATTTATAAAGTGATAGCTGTTTATACTGTGAATCTTAAATTATAAATTCAAATTCATTGATTGATTTTAAGCTAATAATAATTTATATATTTGGATAAACTGCCGCGAAAATTTCCAGACTGTTCTTTTTAAGGGCAGAGCTGATGAAACTGAGTTACTTTAAAATACTTACATTTTAATAAAATTCTAAAATGCAATTATTAATTTGATAAAATGATAATTTCATTCACATAAAAAAGTTCGAATTATAGAACATTGACAAAAATGTAAGGATATAAAAATATCATACATACGGTTCAATCATATTTATTAGATTAACTTGAAGGAAATTTTAAAATCGATTTTCCATTATTGGAGTTTTTACAATGCAAAATGTTAAGGGCCATTGTCTGTAAGGATCAGGCAGGTTGTGATTGTTGGGATTTTTAATTTTCTTTATTTTCACATATGTTGTTCCTTATCATGAATGTAATGTAAATCCGAAATTTGAGCTTTGTCTGACTCACCGTTTTTGAGAAAACAATTTTTTTTGTTTACTGGGCGTGGCACATTTTTGCTGGTTTTTCAAATTTGCAGATTTTAAAGTGCTTGTTGCTTGAAGCGCCCTTATAATGACATGGATTTTTTAATTCCGTATTACTATATGGTCTTGTTAGATACTGTTACAGCTGTCAAATCGGTGACACTACGAGGGCGACGCTCACAAACTATGTTTAAAAATGACCGAAAATGAATTTTTTTCTATATTCAAGGCCAATTTTCTCAAAGCGTCTTCATGATGACACCAACATTTTTAGATCATTTTCTAGCCACACTTACATACATCAAAAATATGTATCAAAATCGGTGTCACTATAAGGACGCCAGAAGATATTGGAACTTTTATTCGATAAATTTCACAAAAACACAAATATTTAAAATTTAACTACAACAGTCGCCCTCATAGCAGAGATCTGATACTAAATTAGGTTGATAACCAACATGTTTGTCTAACATTTGCACAAAAAAAATCGGTGTCACTCCTATTATTTTTGGAAATATAATCGTTCGAAGTTAGTACGATATGGCGTTTTTTTTATACTTATTTATTTAATCTTTTCACCCCCAGATAGTTTTTTTGAACATATTTATTTTTAATTTAATACAAAAAGTGTATCTTTTAACATAAACAGCTTTGGGCAGTAAGAGCGTCTTTTTCTGGAATAGAAAATGCCCGTTTTAATATAGGTACAGGCGGATGTATTGTGCATAATATGTCTAGATTATCATACCAATACTCATCTTGTTTTTTCGGCCAAACAAATCTATTTATTCCAATTGTTCTTGATATACATTTGACCTCAACTTGCAAATGTATTTTATACGAAAGATGTATAGAGAGAAGCTCTTACAAACATCTTATATAAATGCTTCAAATTTTCAACTAATAAATACCCCTGCATTGCCACAAGTTCAATTTAATGAAATTGGATGGGCCCTATCTTTACGAGCTCAGTTCAAGTTCACTTCAAAGCAGAAGCAGTATTTATAAGAACAATTTACGATTGGTGAAAATACTGGGGAAAAACAACATCCCTGTCAAGTTGCACACTTGATGAGAAATGCAGTTCGTAACGGGGAAAAAAATGTTCGTTTGCTAGAGTATTGTACTATGAACCAAATCCTATCCCTTTTTTTTCGATGGAAGAAACAAAAAAAACGAATGCATTCTCAATACATCAAATGAAAATATTGAAGAAAGAGAACATTCAGAATCTGAAACTGAATTTGAGGATAACGTAGACCAAAACGAAGATAACATTAAGAATCAAATCAACCAATTTCAGAAAGACGGTCATCTCTTATTGAAAACTGCTAATTTTGTAGCACTAAAGCATGGGAAAACATGGTATCCCAGAAAAATAGTAGAAGTTGACCATTTGCAAGTTTAGGTCAAATGCATGTCAAGAACAATTGGAATCAATAAATTTGTTTGACCGGAAAAACAAGACGAGTATTAGTATAATAGTCTAGACATGTTATGCACAATAGATCCACCTGGTACCTATATCAAAACGGGCATTTTCTATTCAAGAAAAAGACTCTCTTGCTGCCCAAAGCTGTTTATGTTATAAGGTACACTTCTTTGTATTAAATTAAAAATAAATATGTTCAAAAAAAAATCTGGGTGAGAAAATATTAAATAAATAAATATAAAAAAACGCCATAACGTACTAACTTGCAACGATTATATTTCCAAAAATAATAGGAGTGACACCGATTTTTTTTGTGCAAATGTTAGACAAACATGTTGGTTATCAACCTAATTTAGTATCAGATATCTGCTATGAGGGCGACAGTTGTAGTTAAATTTTAAATAGTTGTGTTTTTGTTAAATTTATCGAATAAAAGTACCAATATCTTCTGGCGCCCCTATAGTGACACCGATTTTGATACATATTTTTGATGTATGTAAATGTGGCTAGAAAATGATCTAAAAATGTTGGTGTCATCATGAAGACGCTTTGAGGAAATTGGCCTTGAATATAGAAAAAAATTCATTTTCGGTCATTTTTAAACGGAGTTTGTGAGCGTCGCCCTCGTAGTGTCACCGATTTGACAGCTGTAACAGTATCTAAGAAGACCATATAGTAATATGGAATTAAAAAATCCATGTCATTATAAGGACGCTTCAAGCAACAAGCACATTAAGATCTGCAAATTTGAAAAACCAGCAAAAATGTGCCACGCCCCCTAAACAAAAAAATTGTTTTCTCAAAAACGGTGAGTCAGACAAAGCTCAAATTTCGGATTTACATTACATTCATGATAAGGAACAACATATGTGAAAATAAAAATAATTAAAAATGTCAACAATCACAAATGCTTTAAACTGCCTGATTCTTACAGACAATGGCTCTTAATTTTCTCCTTTAACCCTTAACAGGGGAGGTGCGGTCTCACAAACCGCTCAAAAGTTCATCCGATCACCTCTAGTTAATATTAGTCCGTTCGAATGGTTTTCCCAAAAGCTTTTGGTTTTGTGACCTTGAACACAACCCTTGCTTATCAGTATCTTTGGGCAAGTGCATCGGGTTTAAATTTCATTGCATTCTTTAGAAACAGTCTGTGAGACCACACCTCCACTTCAATGCTACATTTTTCGGCAGTAGTAGACATGACACTTTGCGTTAGAACCGCTGATATAGGTTCATTTATCTTATCCGCGTTAGGCGGAAGAGACGCAAAATATTCTAGATGAGGTTGAGATTTGTTTGAAATGTTCACAAACGTTACGCAATGATTTTCTAGGGACAATGGAGACTGAATTGTTTTTCGAAATACTAGTAGTTAAAGGGCTGTTAAATTTTTCCCGTAACTTAATATAATCAACTTTCTGGTACTAAAATGTGCTGTATATATTAAGGAACCAAAATTAAATCATTAATAAATAATAAATTAATTTTGATTACGAGTAGTTAGTAATTTACTGTAGCATATGATTTTCTCGAAAAATCTTAAGACCCTAGAAAAAATTTCCCTGGGAAAGGAGTATTTCGATTCGAATTTCAAAAGTATTTTTTTCCCGTGCTAATAAAAGTTCAAAAAACATCAAAGGGAAATTATAGGAATGTATCTTAACTGCTCGATTTTTGAAAAAATTGTAAATAGAGCGGTCTCTGAGACCTCACGTCTCCTGTTACGTAGTACTTTTTCACCTCCCCTGTTACGAGTTAAAAGATAATTTTTAAGTTTTTAATAAGTAACACACCTTCGTAGTTGATTCCTTAAAAATAAATATCAGTCTTTATCGGCATCAGTAGTTCGGAACCTTACTCAGGTTAAAAAGGTTCCGCTATAACACACTTTTTGTTATTCTTAAAATAATTTTGTATCTTTAAGTTTTAAAAAGCAATTTTTTATTTTTTGCATGCTTCAAGAGTTAGGAAAAACGCATATAATTTCTTTGATTTATATTGTTGCGCTTTAAGCAATTTTGATGAAATAGAATCAAACGGGAAATAATAATTTAATACAGTTATATGCAACTATTTTTATTCTTTTTCCCACTGTACGATTATCCGCGAAATTGGGTGACCCAAGTGCCGTGGATAATAAAAATGGCGGATAAACCGCAAAAAGGCTGAAATGGGAGACAAAAAAGGTAAAAATTGTCCTTACTCAATAACTTGACTGTATTGATGCAAAATACTTTCGATAAACAGTGATCATATATACAGTACCGTAAAAATGTTTTGTATTTTTGCGTAACGGAACTTGACATTAGTAAAGAACAAGAGTATAAAAGATAAAGAAAGCACAAAAAATGAACAAATAGGAAAATGTTTACTAATAATAAAGCTGAAAGTCTCTCTGTCTGTATGTCAGGATCTCTGTGACGCGTATAAACCTAGACCGTTTAGCCGATTTTCATGAAATTTTGCACAAAGTTAGTTAGTAGCATTGGGGTGTGCATCTCGAAGCGATTTTTCGAAAATTCGATGTGGTTCTTTTTCTATTCCAATTTTAAAAACAAAATTGTCATAAGGTGGACGAGTAAATTACGAAATTATCATAAGGTGGAACCGTAACATGGGCACAAGCCAACTGGCGAGAAAATTCACCATGCATTATTTATAAATATACAGGCGAACCAAGAGACCTTTTAATTTTCTATTACGGACAAAGCCGTGCGGGTACCACTAGTAAATGAATAAAACAAAAACAATTGAGTTTTAAATTAACAATTTTTCGAAAAAAAATTTTTGAATTTCCTTTTAGCTGCGAAAATACATGTTCTTGATTATTGATTAACTCGCGGATATTCGGGAGTTTACTGTATAAGAAACTGACTTACTTTCTCGAAACAATAAATTTATTCTTCAAATGTATAACTTATGTTAAATTGATTAAATGATGTTACAAATAAAAAAATCTTCAAATTTATGCGTGATAAATGATACTCAAAGCAAGTAAATGTTCGTAAAAAAAAAGAAAGCATTTTGTTTAATTAATTAAGCCTGCAAGACAAGTCCACGCTGTAAATGACTCAAGTGGAAAAACAAGCATTCATTTGAAGCTGAGCATTCATTTACAGTTCATTACAATTGCATCAGCGTAATAGCACTTTTTGTACATAAATCGACAAAATTGTAATTAAGATTTATATTAAAAAGAAATCTTCTTTAGTCCTTACCCGTTTTGGAAATGCTGACGTACAAACCAGTACTCCAAAAAAAACTGAAAATATTTTAAATATTTTTATTATTTGGCATTTTATGTAGGAGTATTTAAAACATAATAATATCTATCGAACTGTGTTAATATACTCATAAATACCAATACAGATTTTCGATTTTTATATTCTGAACTGCTTTCCTCCATCAAAACATAAAATAGAATTACTTAAAAACCAGAAAACTAAATTAGAATTACCTATGAAAATTAAAAAAATTATCTCTAAGAAGTAAGTAATATATGAAAGCTTTTAAAAGTTCCTTTAATGCCAATTTTGATTTTTTAAGAGATCTACTGACTAGTATATTATCAATACAGAGTGTTTTTTGTATTTGTTTCAGAGTTAAGTTTGATCATGACAGCACTTGATTCTTACGGACCTTGACAATTTATGACTTTTCTGTGTTAAACTTACTAGTAGACTACGATGATCTGCTCTTTAAATTCTCGAACAATGCGAAACTTCATATGACGCCCGTTTTGACCGCAAGAGGAGCTGAACTCAATCCTGTGTATCCAGCAAGCAAAGGACATTTCGATTGTAAGAATGGAAAACAGGGATTGCCTGTAGCGCCCTCTTTGTCGCCATGAATTTCAGTTATTGTCACGGCCTATAAGCGTAAGCGAATAAAGTGTGGCCATGGTTTGATGCACGGATCTTAATTCAATATATAATATAATGCTTTATTACAGTGGCTTTAACTAGTGAAACATTCAAATATGTATAATATTTCTGTTTGTTTTGCTAGCGACAGTCATTTTCAGAGTAATTGTAATTCTTTAAAGATGCTAAGTATATTACATAGGCAGATATTTTAGGTAAATCTACTAAAATATAAAACATATTCATAGACAATCACATATATATATATATTTGACAAAGAAAACACAGAAATTAAAATTAAAATTTACATTTGATGATATCATATATGAATTACAACGTAAGCTACATTAAACTTTAATTTGATTCAGATTTAATTTCCATAAATAAATGCTAGATAGTACAGTATGAATCAGAAATGTTGAACTATGACCTTGACAGTGTTTACTTGTTTTCGGGGACTTCAGTGAAAAAGGAGCGTGTTATATTGGCGCGGGTTTTAATTGGAATATATTTACAAAGCAATTATGAAAGCAACCCATCTCACCTCCACACCAATTACCCCCACAATCGGTAAACATTGTCAATTTCGGATCTCGACTTTTTAATATGCACATTGTAGCAAACATAACTTATTTAAATTGAAAAGATAAATACATTAGGAAGATAGCAAGAGCTGATCAAAGTCTAAGAGGTAAATAAGACAAAAATATCGTATCGATAAATAATGAAACATTACATTGTTAAAAAACATACTCTGAAAACATGCAACTAATGTACGTGCTTGCACTGAATGTTACTTGCTGCTGTTTTATGGTAGCATGTCTTGACACTAACATAATAATTTAATTTTGAGGTAAACACTTTTTATGCCCCCACAAAGAATAAATGAAATAAACAACAAAGATAGAAACAATAGTAAATAAAAAACCCACTAGGGGTCGAGGAAAATAACATTATTTTTTTCAGATAAATAAACTTTTAACTTTTTTTTTTAATTTAATGATGGAAATATCCTTATCATTAACAACGTTTTGCCATTGAATGTGCGTACTTTTCAATTTCGAATTGATAAAACTTAGTTGGCTAAGGATTAAAATGTCCAGAGGATATCAGTCAATATTTCAATTTTTTTTCACCGATCTTAATAAAGGAAAATCAGATGATGCAATGTCAGGGGTGAGGTAAACTACAAAGATCCATATGTTTTTTCAGGATTTATTTTTAGCAGTGTAGTCATGCGTTGTTACGTTTCAGAACCATGCTTTTTCTATTGGCAATTGCTGGAATAAACTTCACCAACATTACAATCATCTGATATCCCCTTACCTTTGGTCGTTATGTGACAAAAAGTTTCGAGGATATCCAAAATGTAAACTCCAGAAATTGCAATCAAAAACTGAGGTTTTGTCTACCTGAAATTGAAAATTTGCACAGTTGATGGCAAAAAATTGTTGACAATGAGCGTAATTACGTCATTGGTTAAAAAACAAAGCTAGTTAAAAATTTAAGGTTTTGAAAAAAGAGCCATTTTTTTCGATACTCCTAATAAATACAATTTGATTTTCGTCATTTGTTTATCATCAGCTCTAGCCACAGGAAAATGTATATTTGAAAGGAACTAATAAATAAATAAACAAATCATTAATAATATTAGATTATACTTATAAAATAAGTTTAGAAAATTAAAATACGAATCTAATATAAAAAAATCTTACTTGTTAAAGAGATTCTAAGCATGTTAACTATTTAGATATAATTAATCTTTTATATCCAGTGCCTTTCTGCTTCTGTATTCTCAACAATGGCTAGAAGAGAAATAACAAATGGCTATTTAAGTATAAAAAATAAGTAAACACAAACGAAATTTCGATGTATGTAAACTTCAGAGCAAACTTTAGTGAGATGCTTCTAAATGACTTAGTTGCTCAATGTTTTATGAAAATTTTTCAAAATACATTGTGGAATTATATTAGTTGCAGGTTTTCACCAATGCACTATCTCTTTTACATAGGTCTCAATAATTTTAGACATCACTTGTGGATAAATTACAAAAAAAAAAAAAAAAAAAAAAACTTTAAACAAATAAGATATAGATATGCTTATTTCTGAGGTTTCGCCTTCGGAAGGTACAGTAAAACCTGTAAAGTTGACCACCTTTGTAAGTTGACCACCTGACTAAGTTGACCGCTTTTGTCAGGAACGGCATTAGTCCTATCTTACATAGTGAAGGAAAACTTCTGTAACTTGACCACCCCTCTATCTTGACCACTTATATACACCAGCTTTGGTTTGGAGTATTTTAAAAAACCATTTGCAAGTTGACCACTTGGCAAAAGCATTAGATTGTACTAAAAGTTTAATCAGTTACCCCTCAAATAAGTAACCAGACATTTTAGAATATTTATGTTTCAATTGAAAAATATTGGGCTATTTTTAAGTCCCAGAAAATGCGCCTAACTTTAAAGGGTTATTTTGTTGAAAAGTAGATTACCACGGTTACAAATGTACAAGAAAATATTAAATGAAGAATTTTGAGTCATTTTTGACTTGTTATGAATTTTTAGAAATTGCTCATATTAAGTAAGTAGTTTTTCAGAAGCAATGGGACATTTTGTTTTGATCGATTTACAGAAATTTTAAATTTGTCTGATACTTTACACGTCATTCTGGTAAATAATCTCTAAAAATATTTAATCAACAGTTTTTCTTATTGTATTAAAGCAATGTTAAACAATGAAAGTGAGTTTAAATAATTCCAATTAGTTGAAAAATGAATGCTTGGGGCAAAAATGACAAAAAAAAAAAGTTTTCATTACTACCCTCTATAAGTTAACCACCTGTCTAAGTTGACCACCAAAGTACTGCACCGCAAGTGGTCAACTTACACAGGTTTCACTGTATGAGTAATTAAACTTTTGTCTACTGTTTTTTACAGGAAAGTACAACATTCAGTTCTGCAATTTATGTGCGCGTTAATTTTTTGTTCAAAATATTGGTTGAGGATGTTTTAAATGCAGCAGACCTCGGCTGCTGTGATATTGGACGATCTTCTGAATTTATGACGTTTAAATCGAGCCGGCGTTAAGAATGTTTTTTTGTGAGATTAAAGGTTCATTGCACGGAAAAAGGAAGTTTTGTGCACATGACAACTCATATATTTTATTAAAAATATTAATTTAAACGGGAAATGAACAAACTTTTGTTGTTTCACACACGTTTGTAATTTCTTAAGCGGAATATTTGTTCATTATCTATTGAACTTATTACTTGTTAATGAAACATATGAGTTGTTACATGCGGGACAAATTAGCGGACTTTTCGTCAAATGTTTTGCAAGTCAAATTTTTCTGATACTGCAGAAATATGAACAAAGGTGACACATATAATGTACACCTGTCGTAGAAAAAAAATATGATAACTTCCCAGACGTCCAAAAAACATTAGATAATATGTGGAAGGAAAAACAAAGGAAAATACCTACAATAACATAATAATATCACCGAAGTATTGAAAGGAGAAATCAATTTATAGAAAAATAATCATAAAATAAAGTAAGTTGAACCTGTTTTTGATAAGTTAACTATTCTACATTTAATGAAATATTTTGTCACTCGACAGTTCTCAGTTTCCCGATCAAGTGTTATGTTGAAATACAATATGATACTTTCCGAAAAGATATTCAAAACGATGTTACATAATAACAGGAAATATCCAACGTTGTTTAGCACAAATAAACAGATAAACGTAACAACGTTGGACAACGCTAAACAACGTTGGATATTTCCTGTTATTCCTCGGCACAAAGGTATTTATTTATTGCTTGATGTTACATAATATTAGAAGAAGAAACAAAGGTAAAACTAAAATAAAATAATGACATATTTGTAATTTTTTAAGGAAAAATTAACTTTTAGAAAAATAATATAGAAAATATAAATTTAAAAAAAAAATTTTTTAATAGACTAATTGTTCCAGATTCAAGCACCTAAGTTTTTAGGTATCAGATAATATTTTTCAACTATGTAAATGGTTTCTCTCCTATCAAGAATGAAACAATTTTAACTAAAAATATGCATTACGATAAAGGTTAAACAAAAATGTAATAGAAAACTAATTTTTAATGCTTAAAAATTGAAATTAAAATATAAATTACAAAAAAAAAAGATTGTTCAATATTGTGTTTTGCTAAAAGCAATGAGCAATTTGTGATTTCTGAATAAAATGAAAATTAAATTTTTCTAAATAAAGTGTATCCATTCTAGTGCCTTGTCTATTAGAAAATACAAATCAATAATACAATAATGCAATCATTTCCTCATAGTTAAGTTTATGCCAATAAAAGTTTTGTGGGTTTACTTAAATTTTCCATTAATACTTTAGTTTATTCCATTAATATAAAATATGTTATGTATGTAACACAATTATAGTATATGCATATAACAAATACAATATAACAGTAAAGTAATCGAAATTATATGCAACTGTAGTGAAGATTGGAAAAATCACTGTATTTCAAAAAATTAATAAATAAATAAATAAATAAACGAAAAAACTGGACGTTATTAAAACAACGGATTAGAACTGATTACATTCTGAAATTTAATGAAGAATAATTTCAAATCCAAACTATTTCATTGGAATGAAATATATATAATTTAATAATATTAAGATAGTAAGGAGGTTGATAAAAAATAAAGGAAAATTTTTAATGCAAATTGAAAGCCTAAATTTATAATTTCTTTATAACAGGAGAAATTTGAAAGAACGTCGTGATCTTACCTCAAACCCAAAAAGAAAACAGAGAACGAACAATTCGAAGAGCATTGCAAAACTTCCTTTTAACATTTATTTATATACATACTCAAACTCACGCAAAATAGCAAAACATCTACTTAACGTCAGCATCATCCAATCATAGCACACCACAGGCCGCAGGTAAAAAACCGTCGGCAGAAAAAAAGTATGTCGATTCGAACGTCCTTGCAGAAAAAATAACACCTCCCTCTTCTCCCCCCATCTTCATAAGTCCCTTGTCTTCCCCCCTTCTGTGAGGTCCCTTGCTATCTTGACCTCCAACCATTAACAGCTTAGATGCAAAGTTGGTCATGAATCCGCGATTGTTGAGAATCTGATGATGTCAGTGGATGACTTGGCAATTAAGCCTTCTACACAAAGGGTTAATGGCTATGACGCAGGAATTATAACCACTAGTCGAAAGCACCCACTGCACGCCAAAAATGGATTAAGACAAAAAGTGTGCTTGGAATTCGACGAATCGCTGTCATTTGGCCATTTTCTTCAGACCTTGCTTTGTCTGGTGGAACTGTAATCCATTGCCAAAAGGATGAACCGTGGAAAGTAATGGCGAATACATGCCCGGCAGCAGTTGTTTCCATGGAATAAAATGTAAACATGCATTTCCTTGAAACAAAACCGATAAGATTAATGACGGTGTAAATGGGTGATTGGTATACCATTTATCTTGGATGGAACGTAATTCATGTTGTTACAAACTTTCCCAATCATTATGAAAAGATGAGATGTAGCAGGGTTTGTAATCTCGCAGCTGGAAGCACCATTTTGTTGCTAATTCATCAGAGAATTTATGTTGCCATTGGGAAACTTTTTGGATATTTTCATTTAGAAGCAAAATATTTCGTTACGTAATCTCAATAAACAAGTTCACGATGAAAGATAAAAAATATCTGCGTGGAAAGTACTTTAAACCCTTTTACATACATTTACATTATGGCCTTTTTACCATAATCTCAGTTAACAATCAAGATGTTCCAACATCTGCTGGTAGTTCCAACACAGTTGGAGGCGCCATTGTTGAAATTTATGAAAGCTCTTCATTACAAAAATCATGTTCTTTTTCAATATAAAGGCGTATAGAGACTTAGAGTAGGTTTTAGAGCCTTCTTCGCAGCAAGTTTTTCTGCGACAGTCTGTGGGGGCATACATATGAAAAGGACATAATGCAATGAACGAAGCAAAATACTTTAAAGTAAATTTTTGCTCTTAGGAAAACGTATCTTGAAGAGCTAATGTTTGCAGTAGCTTGAGCATTTTGTCCATAAGTTTTTTCATCATAGCCGTATGTCAAAATGAAAAGCAATTAGTTTTTGTATTTATGCTACCATTTAAGATGAAGAAAAGCCTTGATTCATCTCAATTCTTTTTTGAATGATCTGGAAACCATTTTAATGATATAAGTTTAACTAAAAATCAATTTTTCCCACGTGAAAGAGCATAAAATTTTTATACTAAGATTTTTTCAATTGGTAGTTAGTTACATAGAATGTTAGAGAACATATTCTTCTGCTCGTTGATGCGTTTTTGTTCTATCATTTGATATTGAAAAAACCAGAATTAGAAAACAATTTATCTGCGTCTTTCTTTTGTATTTTTTTTAATGCAAGCTGAACGAAAAATTCAGTATAAAGTTTAGTATGTGGTTGAATCCGTGAAACCGCGATTTAACCTTTAATGTTTCTTCTGCATGCATTGAATTACTTCTTTATTTTTAAGACTAAACCGAACAAAAATCATTAATTAACTTTCACATAGCTTAGCTAATTTAACAGCTTAACTAGAAAATAATACAGTAGTTTCTTTAAAAAAAACTTGTTAAAATATGTTTACATTCTAAGCGTTACGTTTAAGTTAATAATTTAAAAATATGTATTAACAGCTCTTTCCTTTATGCTCAGTGAAAATAAGAAATGACGTTAAATTAAAAACACAAGGGATTACAATTTTAATAGAAAGATGTTATTACGTCATTGTTAAATATGAAATGCTGTAGTTATTCTACCTCCAAGCATTTCACACTCTTTCGGATTTCAACATACGGAAAACGATATTTAGCGACTAAACAGAACAAAAACAAGCATTATAAAAGTACATAATAATTCTGCACATCAAATTAGGCATTAAAAAGTGTTTTGCGTGAATAATCCAGGAAATGTAAACTAAGAGAAAATGTTTGTTCCTAAGGAAAGTAGCATAGTGGTATATATTCTTTTTTTTCGTTCATATTTGATCTTTTGACATAACTTTTAAAGATAAGCAAGTAAAGCTTTATTAATGATAATATTGTTTTTTTTTCTCCATAATGCGCATTTATGGGGATGAAACCTGAAATTTCCAGTTTTATACACATGATTTTCTATTTTTCATTCAGATTTGTCTTGTTTGTCATTTGTTTTAGAGAAAAGCAACTAACGATCACAATAATAACAAGATTAATTCATGTTTTAACTTTAAAGGAACTTATTTGAACAAAATTCGAGCGCAATACAGGTTTTTTTTTTAATTTTTATTTTTTATTTTAACCTTTGAGTTCATACTTTTGTTCAAGTTACACGTGATGATAAAATGTGAAACATGCTGTTTTGAAAAGACGTTTATTGTTTTATTTAAATGATGGGTTATACTGAATTTCGAACTATATTTTCAACTATCCTATTTTGTATCTAAAAACAAAACATAAAGCGATTTCCTTTGCGATCAAAGATGATTAAAACAAGATGAGTCTATGGCTTTGTCTTGCAGTCTATACATGAAAGAAAGGTGATAAATACAATACTTTAAAAGAATTAGAGTACTAAAATGTACGGGACAATTTTGTCGGACAAATTTAAATTACTAGAGTAAGGTCCTATATTATTAATTAAGAAAATAAACGTTTAAGCAACGTTTAATGGAATAATATTGATAAATATTTGTGACAGTTAACGTTAGCTAAATGGTTATGAAATCGCACAAACTTTCATGCTTGTCACAGTTTATATTTTCACAATTCTTAAATTTCGCTGGCTGTAATATAGCAACCAACCACCTTTCCACTAATATTTGAATAAACATACCGAGGACTAAATGTCCTTACGGATCCCTCTGGGGAAGGAGGCTCTAAATTGTAAATGAAATAACTAAATGGAATGTTTTTTAGGGCCATTACAAAACAGAGCGTTCAACATGAAACTTGCAAGTTCAGATAATTGCACCAAAAATATTGAAGATGTGTCAAAAAGGAAAATGTAGCCAAAAGCTTAAACATCGCTCAAATCGAAACCTAGCTTTAAAGTTCCAAAGTGAAATTGCTGGAAACACATGTCGCATTATTAAATGTCATAAATCTTTTATTACAGTCAAAGAAACTAGTAAAGAAGCTTTTTTATTCTGAAGATCATGAAAAATATGATATACGTTTGTTGAAAATATCAAAATCTGCTTCTTTAATTTTATAAAACATCTCACATGAACATCCATTAATTTTGATACCTTCATCAGAAACGTAAAGTGCTTTAGCTTGAAAATATTTGATCTTGCAAAAATGTTCTTACAGTGGCAAATCCAACATTGCTTGCTAACAAGTTTAGCAATATTTCATATTTTGCTACTTCACGGAACAATAATGAAAATTATTCCTTGAAACCTTTAGAAATTAATCTTACTGTCGCAGTTGTCTTCAGTTCATAAAAAAGAAGAAAGAAAGGAAAATGAAGCATAAACGAAAAAAAAAAAGAAAGAAAGAAAAGACGAACCCATATGAATGAATAATTAAACTTTTTTGTCAAATTATGTTGGACACTACAATATATCTTTCTTCACACAAAAACTAAGAGATAACGCATAATTTATGTCTGTATTTAAGCTCTGTCTTATAACTTAGACCACACAATTGATTTTTGGACTACTTTAGTGCATTACAGCTGTGTTTAACCAATATTAGTTGTACTTTTCTTTAATGTAATTTTTTCTTAAATTTTGGGGGCGGTTTTACGTAAAGTAGCTTATATGGAATCAAACTAAAACATGTAGATTCTCGGGTTTTACTGCATTTGATAGGTTTAAAAATTACATCTAATTATATCTTAAACTGAATGATATTATTAAAACCAGCTATTTTTAAACTGCCCGTTATGGTTCATCAAATTTTCTTGGAAACCGTTTTTTTTTTTCTAGTTGGGTTAAAAAGCGCAAGTATTGTTAAATCTGATACAAGTTTTATTGATTTATATTTGATGTACTAATGCTTAAAATCATTCAAAGGACTGTAGTGTGAACGAAAAGAACTTTATGAAGAAATAACATTTTCGGGCTTATTGGCCATGGTTGAAATGGATAAAAACCAATTTTCAATTTCGACCATGGCCAAAAAGCCCGGAAATGTGTTTTCTTCATATTTGACGCCGACCGTGAAAGTCTTAAGCAGTTTTTAAGAAAAACTTCCTGTGATATCTCACTTTTGCAAGTATATATATATATATATATATATATATATATATATATATATATATATATATATATATATATATATATATATATATATATATATATATATATATATATATATATATATATATATATATATATATATATATATATATATATATATATATATATATATATATATATATATATATATATATTCCGATGTAAACTTGATAGAATACTTTTTGATAAAAAAATGCAAAATAAATAAATAAATAAAAATAAAATAAAATAAACTCATTAAAACACTTTTAGACCTCTACTGTCCACCCTGATTTATAGGTTAAATCAACTTTCATCATTATCTTTCCCTCTAGAAGCGTTAAAATGTATTTTGAAATTGTAAAAGAATATATATTTAAAAAACACACAAAAACCCACCTTTTGTGTGCTAAATACACAATTCTTTAACAGTCTGTTACATAGATATTTTTTCTACAGGAAATAATGACTTGGTCTCAGATAAAAATAAAATAGCTTAGCCAGATTGTTGCCGAAGTTGTTTTGTAAATAAATAAAGAAAAATATCTAGAACAATACAAAAAAGTGTCAAAACTAATAAAATAGCTAAACATATAAATCATCGCAATGTAAACAATATTTTAATTGCTCAAAATAATGTAAATCTTTTTTACTACATTTTTTGAAGTGCATTGTTTCCTATATTTTACAAGTTTTCATGCTTTGCAAGTTGGCAATTTTATTTTTTTAAACAATTTTGTGCGGTTACAATATTATTGCTATTATAATAAGCACTGAGGGAAGCAATGTTATATGTTGTATTGTTTATTGTAGTTACTTTTTCTGTTATTAGCTGCCTTTTATATGGATTAATATCTTCCTGATTAAAGCTATATGTAACAACAATAAGCACTAAATTAGCTGCTTAGGATATGCATTTAGCGCATGCACTATTGCTTGTCTAATAAAATATGAATCATATTGTGTATTATTTTTACATACATTAGAATTTCTGGAAAACATAGCTTAATTTCAATTTAATGTATTTATTTATTTACATATCTTTAAAATATCATAAGATATTCACATTTAAAATTAAATAAATTAATAAACGGATAAATGCTTAAAATGCAGAGCTTAAAATAACCATAAACGCGAATTCTAATGCGACAAAAACTCTCTTTCGTAAGAAAAAAAATACAATTCTGTAATCAAAGCATAATAATAATAAAATAGTTACATTCAATATTTTACACAAATTCTGAATTGAAAAATTAAGAATCAAAAGCTTTTATTACACTGATTTAAGTGTAATTCATGCAGTTTTTACATACCTTCAATGAAACTACGTAATTCTTAAAAAGCTTCTCGCAAATGCATTTTTCAAAATTAGTAAGCAAATTTAGATATGAACTAACTGAAGCCCAAATAGAATCTGCTCTAGAATTTAAATGGAAAATTACAGAGGAAGGATAATTTAACATAAACATAAAGAAACCATTGGCTGTTCTTTTTAGCCATTTTAAAAACGTGCTTCGAATTGCAAGAAAATACAGTGATTAATGAAAATGAATGTTTTTAAGAAAAATACACTTAGGACCTATCGAATTTCATAAAAATAACCTCTGACCTCTAAGAAAAAGAACATCCTTCGCATAAATGACATAAGCTTGGAGCTAAATGGCTTAATGCAATAACGGTAATGTTTTCAGCCAATGGCTGCCTTCGTAATTCGGTGTGCATGATAATGTAAAACACTCCTTAAAATCTTAGCAATAAATGATACGTTTTGACGAAAATTTTGAAAGCTTGTTTTCTTTAGCTTGTTTGAAAAAGCGTTTGGGGCCGAAAAAGAAAATAAAAGGATGCGTGTGATGGGGAGAAAGGACAATGATGAATTTAAGTTGGTGGTTAGGCAATGCAAATCACTCATGGTAGTAAACTTAGGCTAATATTTCAGCATTAAAAATGTAAATTTTTAAATACCTGTAATTTATCTTCAAAATTAATTGTTTTTTATATTTTAACATGCACGTGTTCTTTCTTAACTCAAGGGAATTATATGGCGAGTTTTTCAGGCATCAGGTATGTGCATCGCCATAAAGCCTGACTGTATTGGGTTAAATGAGTATCTTTAATTTTTTAGTGAGCATGACCTTTATACTTACACACTGACATGAAAGGCAGTAAGTAGTATTCGTCAGATGCACAATTCCATGCTTTCGTCATAGCTCACTGCAGAACCTCGTGCGCCAAGTGCTCTCGCCAATTGAGTTTGAGTAAGCTGCTGTTTACGCCACAGCAAAGCTGAAACTTAAAAAAAAAAAGTTTTTGTGAACAAAAAGAAAAGAAATACCTGTGAACTCTTTTAATGTAAGTCCAGGTGCTGTATAAACCTATCATGATCAAAAACAAAAACTACAAACTGCGTTTTATTCCAATAAAAAAAATGGCATCTTTAGTGCATTTTACGTGGACAGTCTGGCAGTTCGCCCCACTCCATCGGTATGATTGCCCCACTTGAGGTAGCATCACCAAACTTGTTACTTTAAGCAAGACATTTTAAAGTTAACTAAATTAATGCACATCAATACAAATCATAATAGTATGAGCAACGAAATGAGAAATCGAAATCAAATTTACTCTAGCAAAATGAAAAAGTAGGAAAATGGAAAAGAAGGTTTCTACTTGGCAAAAAAAAAAAGGCACTCTTACTTTTCAACTCACTATAAAGCTGTAATTACCTCCTAAATTTTGCTGAGAATGGCTGTAGTGCATGCTTAAAACTTCTTTACACATGAATGCTCTTAAAAATATCGACACAGGCGCGCCATGTTGGTGAAATCGTGAAAAACAACTACTGGGGCATTTTACCTACCGGGGCGTGTTATCCCGAATCACTCCATGATAGGTAATTTTTACGTTTATTTGAGTTTTGTATTAGAAAGAGGCAGTGTATCTGAGAGGTAGGCAAAACTGTTTAAGAAAGTTCTTGTTACATTCGATTTTTTACGTTTTATAGGAAGTTTTGATTACAATCTAGCATCGTTTAAACATATTTCAAGGGACAGTTTCTACAAAAAGTTTAATACTTAAGTTTAAAACTACAAAATAAATAGGAAATGGAATGCAATAAGACCTTACTTAAACAGTTCCATATTTCACTCAGGAACAAACAGTAGATGTGCAGACTGCTATTGACGCTAGAACTTCCAATTCACATAGCTCCAATTCTCATAGCTCCAATTCACATAGTCCAATTCTCATAGGGTTTCATATGTAAGCTAAATTTCATTCGATTTTATCCATTACGTCTTGAACTAGAATGACCACGTAAAATCGTTCACATGCATGCATGCAAACAGACAATTATCAAAAGTGCTAAAAATTGGTTCAACAATTGTAAAACCAATTTATTACAAGACCTCTCCATGCTAGATAGCGGGCCTCCTTCCCAGCGATGTCAAGCATTGAAATATGTATATTTAATTGAGTTTTAATTTTGCTTTTTTCATTCCTATCCCTGTCACTGTTATTCTCCTACCCTCTCCTATGTAGGGGCTATGATTAAATCAGTCAAAATTCAAAAAAATCAGCTTAAATACGTTGCTATAAACATTTCGAAAATGTTTATAGCAAAAACAGGCAGCAAAGATGTTTTTATAGTTTTCAGACTGTTTTGAAATTGATAAGTAGACGATAAATACAAAAAGTTTAGAAACATAGTCATTACTACTTTGAATACGTTTTAGTTCCCTGAGAAATTAGGTAGGGATTTTATCTTTTGTCATGAAGCGTGGAATATTTACTGAGAAATTGTAGCACGTGCCGAATAAAATGAAGACTTTCGTCAGGGTAGACGCCTACTTCACCACCGTCCACCCTCTTCCACTCAGGATTAATAGAAAAGATGATGGATATGAGACCTCAGTTAACTTTTTCTGATCCATCTTCGTTCGCTGCAGCAAGACTGGCTATTGCTGACTTTTATTTTTGCATTTTTTTTTTCGGAAGTTATTTTTCCATTTCATAGTGCACGCGAATGTGAAGAGGTTGTCTTAAATAAAGTTGTGTAGGGAAAAACTCAGAAATCGTAATTAATTTCGTCCTTTTCGTCCTTTACAACAGTAAGGCTCTTCTCATGATACTTATTGTTGTGCACTGAAACTTCTGAGTACAGATTGAAATACTTTTGGGTCACTTAAACTCAGAAAATATTCCAATTGCCTTGTTTTGCAAGGAAATCTGTTTTGAATACACTACGTTAAAAAGATAGCGTTTGAAATATTTTTCGAATCCACTCCAAATGTGTTCTGTGCAGGATAATTGCTAAATTTAACTTGGGAACATATTTGAGAACGAATTAAGGCCACATAGGAGAACTGATAGGATACACATTTGAGAAAAAAAATGGGGTAGGTTGAGAGCGTTTGGGTGCTCTTGTGAAAGCATTGCTTTGTTACAATGATAATGACAAGTAAAAGGTTGGTTGGTTACATTTTTTCATCATGTGTACTGCAAATGTACTGCTTGCCTTCTGCACTGCCGTATTCTACCACAAAGCTTATTGGAATGAAAGTGTTAACAGCTGTCTTCAACTAGCACTCACGATAATCTTTCAATACGATATCACAAGAATTATCGTTACAGTGATCTTATAAAAACTGCATTTAATAAATAATTAAAAGCATCATTTATCAATGAGACAAAGTAAAATAAAGTTTCAAGGCTTCGATAAAACTTCATCTTAGCAAAATATTCAGCAAAAACCACTGAAGCCATAAATTAACTTAGTTAAAAAAATTTCACAGGTGCTGTCTGTTGAGCAGTTCAGCGGTTTACGCAGATAAAAAGTCTCCATTTTACCTTGCAATATTCTACTTAGTGTTTTTTTCTAAATAGTTTTCGCTTTCATGTGTTCCTTTAGAAGAAAAAATATCCTTTCTTTATATATCTTTTTAATAATCATAAGAAATGCATGTGACTAACTGCTCATCCAACCAGAAAAAAACCCAAACGAATTTAAGTTAGTAAGATTTTTAAACTACACTGCCAAATAGAACAAAATCTGTTAAAAATTGCGCATGCGTCTTTGGAGTTACTAAGAGCCCTTTCTTTCTAAGGCAAAAACGTCAGAGCGTAAGAGAGCAAAAAACATCCAACAAAAGTGTTTTTCAGCTTGCTTCATTTTTTGAATATCCTCTAATCCAAAAGTGCATTTATTTTGAAAGCAACAAATTACTGTTCCATAGCCGGAGCTGAATTCCCGGCTTATACCCAAGAGCTCAGTTTCAGTATCCAGAGTACCTGCAGTCACTGGAATGTTATAACTACGATATTTGCTTACACATCTTTTTGATTTGAAAAAGAGGTCCTGGTAACCTCGAAACACGTGCTTGTAATCTTTCGCAATATAATTTTCTCTGCATGCAATATAGCAGGCAGCCCGTTTATTACATCCAGAGACTTCAGCTTCGTTCTTGTAAGAACTCATAGGATGTGATAACCGGGCTGCCTGGTATATTACATGTAGTTCTGGGGGGCCTTAGCCCTGGCTTAGGGGCAGTAACTTACTGCTAAATAATTTTCGTTGTTAATAATTCTTACTTTTCAGCCCAAAATTATTTTTCGAATTATTTCAAATAATTTCGTCAGGTACAACACTAAAATTAGCCTCTCCTACTGTATTAAAATTTGTGTAAAGAATATGAAAAAGTATATTATTTTCACTTTTATGAAAATTGAAGTATGTCGAACTTTTTTCTTATATTATTAGCAGCGATATCCTTATTACCCAGAGAAAAAGTGAAAAAAAAACTAATATCTTTCTAAAGACTAGTTCATGAATTTTACCACCTACCTAATAACTTCATTTTCAAAACTTTTTCTGCCTCAAACATCATCATCATGGCAATCGAATCGTCAATTCTCTTGGTCAAATACTCCCTTCTAACCATTAAAAATATCTCTTCAGAACTAAGTATCTAGAGTCATCTATTCATGGGAGGAGCTAAACATGCTTTAACATTTTAAAACGTGACTCTTTAATAAATGTACCAAGGTCTAGGTCATTGGGAAGTATTTAAGTTTTTATTACCGCTTTACTAGAAGTTTGAGGAGTGATTTAATTAAATTTCCCGTGGTATTGATAATTTTCATTATCCTCAGCAGTTAACAACTTGTGTGGTTTAACTACCTGTTTTTATTGTTTTCTTCGTAAAAGAACAGTTAAATGTTAAAAATGATTTCTTAGGGGTTCGTATGAAAACTATAGTTTTCTGTAGATCAGTGATGCCAAAAGCTATGGCCCGCTTTGCCGATTTATGTGATCCGTTTTGATATTCGATACTATGATTAGTAAATGTATATTGTGGACCTACCAAACCAATAAGTAGTCTTTATTTGGTAATATGAATGATTTTATCAAATTTGAAGTCAAATTGTTAGAAATTTGTTTCTTAAAAACAAATAAAAACTTCATAACAATAAAATGAGGATGTAATAATAACAGCAACAGTTCCTGGTTTCTCCCTTTTCCAAGTCTTCCCATTTAATCAAAAAGAAAAAATAAATAAATAAATATATTTTACTTTTATATATGTTCTGGCCGCAAGATTTATCTTAGTATGAGGTGCGACCTTCGAGTAAAAAAAAGATTGGCCACCACTGCAGTAGGTACTAGTAGGGTACTAGCAGGAATCTAGTCTATTTGGCATTATTCTAGAATGCGGGGAAATTCACGAAATAATAGAGATTTATCGCCATTGGAAACTAAGGATTTCTTTGTTGGCGTCTTTCTACAACTGCAAAGCATCATGTTTTGTCAATGTTACATGGAGTCAACTCATATGGCGATATCACACATTATTTGAGGATTTTTTTAACTACTTTTAAACTAAGCAATACATAAATTAAAATTAAAAGATCCATTAAATAAATACTATTTTCCAAATCATCAAATTGTGCCTTTAAAAAAGTAAAAACAAGCCATTGGATAACATTAAAAATTCCAATAAAGTAAGGTTATTTCTAATTTTTTTAAAAAACTGCTAATGCTATAAATATTTGTTTTATTTAAGATATCGGCTTTAGAGACAGCTTTGGGTGTCAGCTTTAGGGTTACATGTATTTTGTCTTACAACAATAGCATCTGAAATGCAAAAATAAAATTTAGCTTGTTGGTTTATTATTTTTGTAAATTCTTAACAGTTCTTACGTCTTCGACCTCTATGAGCCGCTACTGCCAGAAGCATTATACAAAAGCCAGTTTTTCATTTTGAGTAACTAAAATCACTCAACATGATGAACTAAATGTTTCCTTGTAAACACACGAATGAATATTTTGCTTGATTTTGTATCTAATAATCGAGATCTGGAAAACCACTCGGTGGCTAAATAAAATAATTTTCTGAGACAATCCTGAGAGACATTATTTTGAGATACACTAGACCCGCGTTTTACGCAGGGGTTGCATTCCACGAAAATGCCGCGTAAATTAAGACTTGAGAGTAGTGTTAAAACAGGGGTCAGGTTTCATGTATATCTAAAAAAAATCATATTTGTGATAGAAATATAAAAATAAGTTTAATGCGAAATTATTTTGCTAACATATGCACAATGTGCATGAAGAAAACATGAATAAACTTGGTATTGATGAATAAATCTGGTGATGGTAGTTTTTCGGCAGTTATTATTTTTTTCTCTGTAGATCTTTTGTATGGCATTGAAGCATCCATGACTACTCGCGTCACTTCCTTGCCAAGATCTTTCTTCACCAACATTTCAGAAAAAGCACTTGCCATTGCCAAGGTATGACTCAAAACGTTCGATGTGAAACTTTCTGATTGCGTGACATCGATGTCGGTATCCTTGTTGGTTTAGTCTTCCTTTGTCTGTTCTGAAAGCTATTCTTCTGGTGATCTCAGATATTTTTCAGTTTAATAACTTTATTTTTGAGAAAGAGCTCTGGAAACCCATCGCACAAAATGTCTCCAATGGAAAAAGCTAGCTTTTTAGCACTCTCACATGCAATTCATTGCATGTTTCCAGGTCTCTTGCAATGTCAGGAGTTTAGATTTTGAAAGAGAGAGAAATTTATTTGTTTGCAATGCCACATCCACGTAAAATCAAAACTCACCGCGTTAAGTAAAATAAAGACTTCGAATCATAAACCGTGTACAATCAAATTTGCATAAAATAACCCCGCTTAAAATGACGAACCTCTGTATTTATAACAAGTTATAACTGCAACAAACATTTTGTTACAAAAGAAATTTTCACTAAGGAAGGTCATGTTTCATAATACATGAATAAAAATAATATTAGAAATGAAGCCTTTTTTTTAAAAAAGTTTTTTTTTCTTTTAGATTTTTTTTCAAGCTTTAAGTTGTATTTTTATCATATATTATTGATGATAAGTATGATTTTTTACGTAATGGTTTTTTTTTTGGACCCTATGTGAAATAAGGACACGAATATGGATGTTTTGGGAACGTTTTGATTCTTTTTAGTGGTTCTTTATTCTACTTTCAATCTGAGAAAATCATCAAGAAAAATAAGGCCCAAAATAAATTCCTATGACTTCAAATAATATCATTATTTGTATTGAAAATATGCTGTAAAGAATTTCATGCATCTTATTTTGAAAGTATTCATCATAGTTAAATTTTAAGTAGTTGGAGAAACTGTTGCAAAGAATTTAATGTTTCTGATGCATATATATTGTTTTCTGTTGGAAACAACTTGATAATGTCGCACTATTGTGCAAGTAATAAAGATAACAAAAAATAAAATGAAAAAAAAAAGGTTACTATAGAAACATCCTTGCCAAATGAAGGTATTCTCTTGTCGATAGAGGAATTCCTAGTAAAAGTAATGATGTTCATTTAAAAAATGCTATCTGAAGTATCACCTTATAAATAATATAATGAAGTGATATGCATCTTAAATGACAATCATTCTTCTTAAGAAATGAACCCATTTTCTTCTTCTTACATTTAGTCTTCTTTTTTAAATGCTTGACGTATCATGGTCAGCAACGAACGGATTTTTTCCAGTTTAATTGGTTATGTAAATTATATGTACGACAAACGCTGAAAATTTTCTTTCATCATAAAAAATGACGAGCTCAAGGCTTCAACAATAAAGCTGAAGACTTACTTTTAAGACCTTCTTCAAGGCTAATTGAATTTTCATTCCTCTCGAAGCTCTTTGAATCGTTTTCGTGAAGCAGAATGGGATTTCTTCATGAAATAACTTTAAATTAGTGTTATGCTAATGGCTTAATGTATCTAAAATATATTTGTAGTTCCGGTAGTTTTCTCAAAAGTCATAAAAGCTAAAGTGGTTTGTAATGGCATAGTGTGCTTAGTTGCTCATTCGAGATCGTTTTGTGAAGGCTATATTTTACTTGAATGCTCTTGTTTGCGCGCTAATGTTAAGTCTTGGCACAAAGAACAGTTTATGCGCTTACTTTAGACTGTTTTCGAAGACGCAATTTGGTGTTCAAAAAGGCTTCAGCAAACTTTTGTTTAAACGACAAACATGTTCATAGACGGACAGAAACTATTTCTCAGAGTTTATAGGCAAACTCAGTGTAACACATGTCTTCTGAAAGTTTCTTGTTCTGAAAGAAATAGGTGCCAAGGTATATTTTGTCACCCGGGATTTTTCGAACCCTGCAAATTTCTCATAATTATGAAATTTATGTTATGGCTACTGTTTTTAATTATCGAAGTATTTATTTATTAATATAGAAGCTAAACACACACAGCTTTATATACATAGAGGACTGTGGGCCAAGCACCTTGCCTCCGGACACACGCACAGGAAAGATTTACAACACAAGGGAAGGAAATAACACCAAGGGCACCGGGGGGAATCAAACCCACGACCTCCGTCTTAGAAGTTCTATCACAGAGCCACGGAGGTCCCGATTATGGAAGTAGAAATAGAGAATGAGTTCGCGACCACAGGTCCGGCGGATTGGAACTGGTTCGCGTTAAACTTTGACCAGTGCTCGGATTTTTACCTGTCTTCGCTGAAAAAAAACATCGGTCACACTGAATGCATTTATAAAGAAAACAAAACAAAGATTAAACTTTTGTGGGACATTTTTTTAACGCAATATCATAATTTTAGGAACTATAATCCCTTATTTTATCTTTGAAAGTTGGCATCACTGGAGTACGCACACGTTCGTTGCGTCTCGCCTTTTTTTAAACTTTATTCAGTGTTTATTTTTTATTTATTTATTTATTTTGCAGACGTATGTAATACGATGATTATTCGTCTTTGTATTTAAACATTTTTTCATGATAATTACAGCAAAAATGTTTAATCTGGTAGTTATTATTATTATTTAAAATAATAATAATAATAATAATAATAATAATAATAATAATAATAATAATAATAATAATAATAATAATAATTATTATTATTATTATTATTAATATTATTATTATTATTACTATCATTATGATTACTAATTTACAAAGAAAGTAAAACACAGATCCACAAAATACTGACAAATTTTACCGTTCGATGGGCTAAAAAAGATTGAAAAACGCTGTTGCAGAGTACAAGTTTGCTTCTTTGCTCAAAAGGAAACTACTTTAAATAATGCCAGTCACTTCTATTTTTACGAGTTCAAACAAAATTCCTCCCACACATAACAAGAGCAAGTAGTTTTATCGGGAGAGAAAAAAAAGGTCAAATTTCTGGTGAAAAGTTTGCTCTTATTGAAAAATGCAAGGTTAGGACATATTCTAGTGTTTTTTATTGTTTGAATTTTTATTTAATTAATGTTTACTCTTTCCATGTTTTTAATGCTGTTAAAACTGGCGCTATTTTCCAAAACTACCGGCCGTTATCAATGCTTCTTGCAAAACCTTATATCAAAACAACGTGCTACATAAAATCCTGGAATACACCGTAAAGCTGTGTACTATAGGAAAAATAACTAGCACTGTTCGATTTATAAACATGAACTTCAACAACACAAAAACATGGGAGCGCATAAAAAAAAAGAAAGTAAGAAAATGCACTTATTTTAGTATTAAATTGTCTTTTCTGCCCCAAACTTTACCTAACGAAGCATTGCAGTACTGTTTGATGCCAGTGTTTATTACAATAAAAACTTCTCTTTTCCCTTAAAAAGCGGAGAGTTTATAACTTTTGCTTACACATGGTAACACTAGATAGCTTAAAGAAGTAAAAAACCAGGCACAAATGTTAACTGAGCGGAAATGTACTTTTTACCGCATAGGGGTTATGTCTCAAATAAAAAAGAAACTGCTTCTCACTTGGCAAACTGTTTAATGATATTACTAAAAAACTGCTGCAATGAATCAATGTCGGTCGGTGCTTCAAACGCCGTCAAAAACGATGGCCATTAATAGTCAAATACCGAACATTGCCCAGTGGTGGTTGACAGCTTCCCCGCTTGATTTCTGCAAAATTATCAGCAAAAACTACTGGCATAACCACACATTTTTAACTAAAAGAATGTTTAATAACCGCTCAAAAAGTCCCCCCAAAAAGTGTTGTACAAAGTGATCTAAAACAAGATGGGTATCAGTGCTCAGAAAGTGGTCTAAAATGCGTGCCCGAAAAGGTGTGCTGAAGTATATAAGTGTGCTCGGACGTGTTTAGAGAACTGTTTCATAAACTGCGCTTCAAAGTGTTCTAAAAAAGGTGACAGGTGTCCGTGTTCAAAAAGCGGAGTTGAAAATGTGTGCCTGAAGACTTGCAGTGTTCCTTTTTTATATGCATTCCTTCTTATTTCCAATAACATTGCAAAATACATGAATTACGCTTAAATCAAAAACAGAATGAAAAACTAGAATGATGGACTGACTGTTCCGATGTATATGACGATTTTTTAAGTGAAAACTTCTTTAGGCACGTTGATAATTTTTGAGGTGGGGAAAGACCATTCATTACGCGACACCATCACCTCACCGACATTTGGAATACAGCGCATGCGCGGCTTCTCTCAGTTAATTAACTACGTTGCTTTCGGTGAGAACTGCGAACATCAGTAGCGCTGTCAGCAGCGCGTGAGTCTCATAATCCGATTCCTGAGTAAGTAATCTCAAGGAGCATGAGTTCGATAATCACCCGGGTCAGTGCATTTTTTCTCTAGAAGAAAACATTTTTTAGCTTATTAAATATTTTTGAATTGAAAACGTCTTTAAACGATTTGGGAATTTTTTGAGATGGGCAACACGATAGTGTTTCTTATATCGGTGATGCATGTGTTTGTCGTTGCCACTCTGCAAATGGACATCTAATTGTAATAGTTGCTATGGGATTGGGACGTGCTTTTATGATTTTCTAATGATTTTGAGTGGGGATTTCAACATCAACTTTGCAGATGATAAAAATCTACCGTTATTTGAATTTTAAATAGAGAATTTAATTTAGCGATGTCCAATGATCGCAATCTTAGCGCAATGAGATATAAACCTAAAGTTGATGCAGCCTGTGTATAAGATATATAAATAAGTTTGAATCAAAATTGTTTATTTCCTATTTTAGTAAACATAAACCTATAGCATCAGTTTTGGAATATAAGGATAATGATCAGGGTGTGAAAAAATAATGATGTCTTTTAAAATAATGAAAAAAATGGAATTTTTTCATTTAAATCAGATTTTTTTTAAATTTAAATCGATATTTTGTTATTTTTTAAAAAGGCTTTAGAAACGTTCTTAATTGATTAATTTATACACTTTTAAATATAATTAAACTTAAAATTAATGTTTCAAAAATTAAAAAACAATTAAATTTTAAATAACGCGTCACCAAAACGTTTCATATCATCATGCAAAAGAAGTTTAATAAGCTGCATATGTTTCATTCAAACTTAAAATAGATTGCATAGCTGTACGTATAAATGCATAAAACAGGGCAAACGAATCGGCATTCGGCATCGGCAGCAAAGGTCTTTTCCTCCATAAGTTCACTTTGTGTTTCCGTTTCTTTTTTTTTCCCTAAATGAACCCCAAATTATCTGGCATGCCTCAAAATTCAAATTCTCCGGTATGCTGGTCCATCTTACGGCATGTCAGCGGTTTTCGGCATGTCAGCTAAAGAGGGGGAATGCAGTAAGTTGATTATGTGGAAAGTTCAGTACGTGTATTGTTTCTTATTTTTATCCATGGAAAACTGAATAACACAAACTAAGAATTTATTTTCAAATATTTCCTGTATTTGCATCAATATTTACTTGATAAATGAACTGAAATAAACCATAACAAAATGTATATAATTGATGCTCGGATTGCTGATAAACGTGAAAACTAGACTCTAGCTGATCTGCAGTCAATAATTTTGATAACTTTATAAAACTTTAGTTTTTGAAACTACAATTAATTTTAAAGGAAAATTAAACACAATATACACACACGCGCGCGTGCACAAACACACCAAATTTATTTTGTAGTTTTACGTTTTCACTTCTGTCGGCAGTCCCATGAACGCCTATTTTTATTATTTTTTTTTTCAGAAACGGTAAAAAGAACAGATTTATCAATTTACAATGCAAAATGTTTCCTAATGAGGATTTCAACAGAAAATTAGTCACAACTTGAAGGGGATATTTCGATATCTCACGCTGAAAGGCAAAGGTCAGGCTGTGATCTTTACTTGCAGCGATTCTATCAGTCAATCTCCTGCTTTCATTTGTTGCGAAGCATGTTTTTGAGTCACGTTTTGGTATGATTTGGAACAACTTTATATTTTGTAGCAATTGGTACTAGAAATAAAACGAGGTGAAACAGGGATTTTGTTTTCTTTCAAATCAAGCATGGATAGCATCAAACAAAACGTACTTTTCTTTTACGAAGGCTGAATGTTCGTCTAGTTTTAAATGTTACTCCAGAACTATAATCAACCATTTTCGTGTTTTTTACGCAATCAGTATTTTTACAACTTTATGTACCATTACGTTTAAGCTAAAGACCTCGGTCCAAGAACGGGTCAGCTCAACATTTTTAAAAAATTCAAAACCCACAAAAAAGTCTTTAGAATTGATTTTGAACAAATTGTCTAAAGAATTTTAGCTCTATGAACCCAAGCTCAATGGCATTTTAAAAACATATAGTGTTAAATATGTCTAATTAATTGCAATTTACTAATGCTGAATTATTATGCAACAGTTGATCCAAATGCATTTTGGAGTTTTAATAATAAGCTAAAAAAAGTAAAATTAATTTGAATTCTGAAATTTTTAATTCAAATTATGTTTTTCGCAATCACGAGCTGCGACAGGACCCAACTCATTGGAGTTATTGTTTCCAGAAACGGCTTCTGCCCCTCCTCTTGGGCGGTTACGTGTGTATGTTTGTATATGTGTATGTGTGCGTAGACCTGCGTGAATGCTGTTGGCATGTATGTGTACGTAGACCTGCTGTTGGCATGTATGTGTGCGTAGACCTGCGTGAATGCTGTTGGCATGTATGTGTGCGTAGACCTGCTGTTGGCATGTATGTGTGCGTAGACCTGCGTGAATGCTGTTGGCATGTATGTATGTCAAGGCGCGTGTGTGTGTGACTGTGTTTGTGTGTGATCGTGAGTCAATGTGTATGTGTGTGAGTGTGTATGTGAGTGAGTGTGTATGTGAGTGAGTGTGTATGTGTGTGTAGGACTTGGACCAAGAGAAGACGATTCCGGGGGACATTGCTCAGGACTGGAGAAGCTGCGCCTGCAGAGGACGGTGCGGTTGAAAAAGGAACCGGAACGTCAAGGACGGTCAAGTGGAAACAGCAATCGTGATTGCTCAATAATATTTAAACCTAATAAGAAAACAATACGAGTCTTGCGATAAAAGAAACACTTTCATTTCAAAATATAGCAATCAGGAGTTGAGCTGTTCTTTTCATGAAACGTAGCCTGTTGTAGCTCTTTCCCTCAAATATCTTGTGGAACATTGGTTGGAGATTTCTTGTTCTCGTAGAAAATGAGATTATTTTATTCCTTCGTAGATTTGAATGTAAAACGCAAAACCGAAAAATAGCGGACCTCCCCACCCCCATTTTACACGGTTGTCTGTAGTTTTAGCCTGAGAGGCAATTTATTACTACAGATACATTTTTTCACTCGTTTTCACTTTAAAAACGTTCGTGTTTTTGAATCAAACAGAAAACATTACTTTACACACAGTGACAGATTTGAGCAGCATTTGCTGAACATACGAAAACATTGATTTGATTGTTTTGCGAGATAGCTGCTTTATTAACTACCGTTGTTTTCGGAAAATAGTAGTTTTACTTCAAATCTATTTTAATGATGACAGTGAACTTGGGTGAATAAAACAGTAAAAGAAAAAAATGTGTCCTAACATCGCGCTCCGTATTAAAATAAAATTTGGGAAGATAAATTGAAACATATTTTCTTTCTCTCGACGATGATGATCACGGGAGGAATTTTGTTTGAACTCGTAAAATTTCTTGTACTTTAGTAAAATGAGAGGAAGCGTCCTTCCCCCCCCCCCCCCCCAAAACAGCTGTTTGCCCAATAATCAGTCAAAAATTATTTTAAACTACAAATTATTATCACATTCTAAGATTATAGCTTTAGATTGGCGGTCACCAATCGCCAACAAGCGAATATTAAAATGAAAATGGCTACCAAAAAATCAAATCTTCCTCGCCAAAAGTGGCGACTATGGGTTTCTTAATTGATAAAAGTCAGATCGTATATCGAGCAACGACAACACGCCTTCTATCCTCAGATGGCAGCATATCAGTCGACTCTACATTGGCAACGTAATGCGGTTGTTTCCATCAGTTAAAAGTACTACTTTTAGTCACTAAATTCGATAGAATGAGCAAAAAAAAAAAAAAAAGACATGGAGAGGGGTTTTTTTTTTCAAAACGTTTAATTTTTAATCAATGTTTTAACTGTACAATTTTTCAAATAAGGCGTGAACTTTATGGCGTCGTAAGTGATGCATTCCTTTGGCGCTCTGAATGTTTGCGCTTGCTGTCTACCGTATTTCCAGCTTATGATAATTCAGAAACGAATTAAATATTGCGCTCTACGATTACTATCAACCATATCGTTGCCACTATTTATGAGTAAAGAAGCGAATTAAATTTTACGCTCTGCGCTAATGGCATCAGTGAATGGCATTTCATCACTTCGGATGTAATGCGCAGAAAGATAAAAAATGAAATTGAATTTTGCGCACCGATTAAAATAATAGTTAAAAATACTAAATTTTGTCGAACTATTTACAAAATGGCCAAATCCTATGTTTTTAAACTAGCGTGTTTAAAAACATCAATTCCTGTATCCAAAGAACATAATCCTTGGACACTTTTAAAATTTCGGAAACGACCACATTCGGAACAAACTCCTTTATTATTATTATTCTTATTATTTTTTGCGCTGAATATATTTTTTGCACTATTTAAAAAAAATGGCTACTAAAAGTCAAAAGTACCATTTTTTTGTGATTCTGGTAGCCAGTGGCTAATGTTCAGCATTCCTTGTCTAGAGCTTTATCTAAGATGCAATCTAAATGTTCTTTTCTTACAGTCTGCTTCAGTTTAAAAAGTTAAGCTTTGTCACGTGAAACGACATATAGTCTAAACGCCGAAAAATCCTTCTTTTTTTCTTGTCAATGTTTTTTAAGTAGATGTCACTGAAAAATACCTCCAGATCAAAGGAAACCGACGTGCTCCGTGAACTTCAATCAAATGATTGAGTTTTACTCCCCACCGTTTGATTGAGCTCCCCTTATTTTATCTTCTGAGATACATTCCCAGAAGAGGCTGCGTGACACCGTTCGAGTTCAAGGTAGACGTTCTTCGTCGTAAATGAAAAAATATGTTTCGATTTCTGTTTTGTTTTGGTAAATTTATTTAACACAACTTTAGCTACAAACGTTTATCTTTCTAGGGGAGAATCGTTTGTAGACTTACTTATGTTTTGAAATAATTCTTTGTCGTTATCATGATAAATGCAAAAATAAACTGAAAGGGCAGTAACTGCATTTTTTTAAATTTTTCGTTTTTGTAATCTGTTGTGTGTTAGCTTTATTGTACGAGCTATCTTATCTGGTTATTGAAAATTTCAAAAATTGCTACAAACATCAGTCTTTCTAGGGGAGACTCGTTTTTAAACTTACTTATGTTTTTAAATAATTCTTTGTCGTTAACATGATAAATGCAAAAATAAACTTAAACGAAAATAAATTTAAATTAAATATGCTTTGTTCGAGCAATACTGCCATGAGCAGGAAAGCGGCAGTAACTGCAATTTTTTAATTTATCATTTTTGTCATCTATTGTACGTTAACTTTATTATACGAGCTATCTTATCTGGTTTTTGAAAAAAAAAAAAAGTATAACGCCAGCATTTCCCTATTGTTAGTATTGAATTCAAGTCGCATTTCTTTAAATGTCTCAAATCATTTCTGCAAATACTGCCGCTTATCAACACACGGCAGCATACTCGCGCTAACAATAACTCAACATGCGTATTAAAAGGCATTTAGAAAAAAAATCAATTTTAAAACATAAATTATATATAAAAAGACAAGAAATTTGTCATATCATACGAATGCAGAAAATACAACAGAAATAAAACAAAACTAATGTATTAGTTTTGTTTTATTTCTGTTTATTTTTAAGTCTGCACTATACTTTTGACAATTAATGTTCTTTATTTTTGCGTAATAACAGGGAGGCACTAAAATGTTGGCTACTTTCCAAGATCAAGTAAAAAGATAACCCTGCCGTGAGCAGGCAAAGGGCAGTAACTACAATTTTTTTGTTTTCGTTTTATTTATTTATTTTTATTTATTTATTATTATTATTATTATTATTATTACGTATTATTATTATTTTGCATTTTTGTCATCCATTGTGCAAGAGTGCTTGTTTGGTTTCCACTGAAAAAAACGTGTAGTTCCAAAATTTCCCTAGTGTTGAATCCAAAACGGGTTTCTTCAAACATCTTGAAAACTTATTTCTGCAGATACAGCCTTTTAAGTACTTAGAGCAGAATTGATATTAACTACATTGGAATAAACAATTAAACTGCTGGAAAAACTTCACAGCACTTTTAACAGTCAAATGTATACTTTGGTTAAAAAATCAAAGTGTGAGAATGAAGAATTATATTTGAAACCCTTATTCAAATTTTAGCAGTGAGTTACCACCCCGAACTCAGGGATAAGGTAGAACTACATGCAATATACCAGACAGCCCGGTTATCACATCTGAGACAGCAGTTTCGTTCTTAATAGAACTCCTCAGTCAGGAATAATGAATAACCGAGCCGGAGGCAGATGTCATCTCATTGAAGCTGAGAGTGCCAACAAACTGGTAGATAAAGTGAATTCATCTCACCAGCGAGTGTCCGGAACATGGTGCGGTTCGACTCGTGAATTGAAGCTCGTGAGTCTCTGCCTCAGCCTTGTCTTAAGGGCGGTAACGTACTGCTAAAAATACCCAAACTTTGCCTTCAATTCGCGAGTCAAACCGCACTATGCTGCTGGCACTCGCTGGGAGATAAATTTACTTTATCTACCAGTTTGTTGGCATTCTCAGCTTCAGTTATTCAATATTCCTGACTGAGGAGTTCTAATAAGAACGAAACTGCAGACTGCAGTATCAGGATGTGATACTGCAGTTGGAGCTGTCTGGTAAATTGTATGTAGTTCTGCCTTATTCAAATGCTACTGATAAATTTTTTTGACTTTTTTTGATTGCAACAAACAGGAGTTCCCAAACTTTTCCGATTGACGACACCTTTTAAAGAATTTGGAATTTTTCACGACACCTTATTCTATATCTATTTTGTTTCGCATTGATACCGTGGAAGTTTTGCGGCACCCACTTTAGGAACCCGTAGACACGTTAAGTAACATTTCAGTCACCAGTGAATGACACTAATCTTTCCGTTCAATCCGCGTCATTTATCGATGACTAGCAATGAACTTTTCGATCAAGCCACGGGTTTCATCGTTGTCTGAGTGTATAAAATCCGACATGAAACTAACAAATCCCATTTTTAGTAATTTAGGATGTTGACATTAATAGGATAAAATATTATTCATGAAAAACTTCAATATACTTTGCAAAGTTCCTTATCACGAAAAATGGCTTTCCTTAAATACCTTCGTTCGGTACTGCGTTTGAGACTTCTGTTCGAATCACTTTTAGTGGATGTCTTTTCATCTATGAGGTCACTCATTTTGCTTTGAAAACGGTAACCCCGAAAAACGTGCCTGCAGTAATATGCAATTTTGTGCAATTATAAGTTTATATTTCTTATTTTGCTTTAACAATAACGTTTGGTAATATCAAAGAATCAATTTTCCACTTCCGGTTAGAATACATGCTGAATTTAAATTCTACTTCTTAATATTACCCATTTTTTTTCCGGCGTAATTCATTTTAACTTAATCATAATTTACAACAATAATTTAACTGTGGAAGATATATGTATCATGACTTTTTGTGTAAAAAGATGTTTAACTGATGCGCCGGCGATAATCTTCGACCTGCAGCCGGCAGATAATTCCGTAAGAAGACCACGGGGGTCAAGGCAGACGGCGTTCTGCACCCTTTGCAACCTAAATTTGAGAGATCTTTTCCTGTATTCAAAAGAACTTTTCCATTCCTATGATTTCAGAAGTAATGTTCGAACTTATTTTTTTAACAAATGGTCCCATATTTGGATAAAGGAGAGACGTTTTGTTTGATCATTATTTTAAACTTTTGTAGTTCTTCTTTTTTTATTTCGCTTTGAGAAATTACAGATTTAAATTGGTCAATTTAACCATCAAACTGACAGGAAGAGGAGAGATAGTAGAAGAAAACTGCTTAGAAAACGGATGTTTAGATGATTACACATGATGCAGTGAGGTGCAAAGGGATTAAGGAGTTTTTAAAGTTGTGAAGAAAACGGGTTTAAAATGCCGGTTTTAAGTAAGCTTTAATTGAAAATTTTCTCAAAATCATGCTGCATAGTAGCACCTACCAGAGCCATTAGTATTATCTCCACTGCCTCATATGAGGCAGTGAGAAGCAAAGGGATGCAAGTGGCAAAATTAAAAATTTGGAGTATAACCAGTACAAATGGTAGGTGAACCTTTCCTCTGTCTTGGGGCAAGAGATAGTACTGGTAACCCTGGTAGGTGCTGCTGTATAGCATGATTTAGAAAGGAAATTCAATGAAAGCCTTTCTAGGACGTTATCTTCAAACGCGTTTTACTCAAAACTTGAGAATGTCCACTTACACTACTTTGCTTCTCACAATCTCATATGAGGCAATGAGAAGCAAAACGATGCAAGTGGACTATTTTAAGTTTCGAGTAAAACGCGTTCAAAGGTCAGCTCCTAGGTAGGCTTTCATTGAAAATTTTTTTCTAAATCATGCTATACAGCAGCACCTACCAGGGCTACTAGTACAATCTCTTGTCCCAAGACAGAGGAAAGGTTCACCTACCATTTTTACTGGTTATCTCCAAATTTTTAATTTTGCTACTTGCATCCCTTTGCTTCTCACTACCTCATATGTATAATTGCTGGTTTGAAAACACCATCGCTGTCCTCAAAACTGGGTAAACCTTTTACGAGCTTTAAAAATATGCTTTTTTCATTGAAAAATATAAAAATGTAGGTAAAATTACTACAAAATCGGACTTATCGTTCTTTTTTTTTCTCGCAATTGTAATTTCATTAGGTTATTAAATTATTAGGGAAAAAAATCCACAACAGTAGATGCATAAAATATGTCTCCAGTATCTTTTATAACTCATCTGCATAAAGGTGCAGTTACAAGTTCGTATACATTATAAAAATCTCAGTATCAACATCACATAAGCAAATACTATTATAAGTTTATTGAAATAAGTAATTATATCGATATATAGTTTTACCCAAAAGAACAGAAACGTATTTCCACAATCACTAATGATTCAATTGATTTTTGAACATAAAAGTGAGTAAAACGAAGTAACTTCTTCACACGCCATTTTGATAATAGATATGACTACTGTTAACGAACTACCTAATGCACTGGTATTCCATTAGTTAAAAAAGAAAATAATTTAAAAATATCATTAATAAAAACTTAATTCTTTATTTTTTTTTTTCAATATTTACAGCATCTATGCAATAAAAAAGTTAATAAATTAATCTTAGTTCTTCAAAACATGTGTATACTGCTCACGCTCACTGTAATTTTATACCAAGCAGGTTTTGATTTCTAGAAGTGCAGAACCGTACAATGTAAGTGCATATTTAGTAGATATTTCAGTTCACATATATGAACAGTTAAAATAACCTGAAAAGGGAAGCGTCATTTTTTTAATATATGGTTACGTTTTGATAAATTGCGAGTTGTTTTGTTAAATATTAATTGTAATGTACTAATATAAATGTGCTGTTTTTTTTTTTTTTTGGTGTTTATAAAAAAGACTCTTTAAGTTACACAAGCTCAAAATTTATAGAAAAAAAAGCATTCGAATATAGAGTTAATGATATGGAAATCAGACATAAATTGATTTAGATTTCATAAGATTATTTTATTTTAACTGTAATTGAGTGATTAGTTGGTGTTTTAATCAACGTTTCTTTGTTATTTTACTATCACGAAGTTTAAGAAGGATGAGATGTCTCTGCCTCCCCCCCCTCAAAAAATTTTCCTCGGAATGCCATATCCGGTTTTGAGCCTTGAATATGCCTTTTTCCTACACAAAAAAAGACATCTCACCCCAGTGCCCATGGCGTTTCAGCTAAGGTTCTTGATAAAATTACATAGAAGAAGTGTGAAATTAGTCTACAGCTGTTCAGAGAGCGAGATAGACCACGTTTTAATTCTTAAACATCATGACATCAGGTAATGGGGGCGAAATAAAGAAAAAGTGGGAGAAATAAAATGAAACTGCTCCACGAAAATTCTTTCCAACGCAAGTATTATCATGACTTCTACGAACTTCAATAGCATGACTCACCGCAATTTGGTGAAATAACTGCTTTTCTCTTGTTTCTTACGCCACGACCTAACTACATTATCAGTTAAGTAAATAACAGGGCCTGTGGCTCTTGGCAGGTGTATCGCGCTCATTTTTCGTGTAATAGTTGAGCTGGAGTTGTAATTTTAAAGTAGAGTAGAGTTTATGTTGTCCTTCGGTAACTCTTGGTTGACGTCAAAATGAAGGCTAAAATTAATTTAATTAAGTTTAATTATTACCTAGTGCTCTGCATATATGTGTAAAACTTCATGTTTACTATTGTTGTACAGCGTGTGTAATGATTCATCTTTTAATTTTAATTCGAAAATTATAACTGGAGAATAATACCTTTTGTGTGAAAATAATTACAGAAAAATCCTGCCGTGGGTTGGTAAAAAGCAGTAATTCCAAATTTTTCATTTTATTTTATTTTATTTTATTTTTTTGTCATCCATAATACGTTAGCTTCTTTGAACAAGCTTATTTATTTGGTTTCAGCTGAAAAAAAGAAAAAAAAAAAGCGCGAAAAAGCGTCTAATTCCAACATTTTCCTACAGTATTTTGTTAGCACTGAATCCAGAACGCGTTTCTTCAAATGTCTCGTAAACTCATTTTGCCGGATACTGCCGCTTACCTGCGCACGGAAGAAATGTTGGCCTCTTATTTCTCGAGCGAATGAAATTTTGAAAGGGTGCTCCAATACTTTTGGTGATAAGATGGATGTATATAAATTTCATCGCAGTTTTCAATGCAGTAGCACCTCGTTTGTCCGGCCCTCGATTATTCGGATCGCTGAATATTTCGGATATAATTTGAAGATTTGTTTTTCTTTTCATTTAATGCTCCCATAGACAACAGTTTTAAACTGTGATATCAAGAACGCAATTATAAGTACCACAAACATTCGCTGTTTTTGTTTTATGATGAAGTGTTTCCGTATCCGCGCTTGAAAAAAACCCCCTCACGTTTGAAACAGAAGATATTATTCCAATTCTTTTTGTTGAAAACTAGTGTGCAATTTTTTTAAATCTTTTCTAATACCCTGTAAGCAAATTTTGCGTAAGTCTGATGCAAAGCTGTTTTTTTAATGTAATAAATATGTAGTGTATTACCTATTAAAGAGTTTTATTAGCTATTTATGCATATAAACCGCATTATCAAGATTTCCCATTTTTTTGACTGTCTTTGATCCCATTTAGTCCGAACAAACAAATCTGCATTGTAGTTATATTTTTACGTACTACTAGTCGCCACATAGGGGAAGACATAAACTTATATGCACAATTCAAAATGTCGAATATCGACCGATATTATCAAAAAAAAAAAGACAGTCTGTTTCTTAAATTAACACTAAGTACAGTAGAAGCTCGATTAACCAAAGCTTCTGTTAACCGAGCCGTTTATGAAGTTTTATTTATTTCTTTTTATAATGTACATTTTACTAAAGGATGAATTTTTAACTTGAAAATAATAATATTTTATAATATTTTATGGATTTTTTTTTTAAATGCATCTTTCAATATTTAACTTGGCATTGTAAGAAATGCCAATTATTTTGTAAAAGTTTACTTTAAGTTATTTTCTTACTTCAGTTTTTAACTGCAAAACATAAATTTTGGTGTAAATTTTCACACTTTGAAGAAATTCTATTGTGTTTTTAGTAACTCATTTAAAAAATTTGCGATCCTGGTAAGTGTTATGTAAAGTTTTTATTAATCGAGATTTTTGACATCCGAGGCACTAGCGTTTCCAATTAGCTCGGATAATCGAGGTTCTACTATAAGTAATGGGGACTCACTAAAACATAAGAGCTCTATGATGGGTAAGGTTTTATATTAAAAATCCTGTTTTGTCTTTTTTTTTTCACAGAAAACGGACATTGCTTTTCGTTTTGAATCTGTGAGACTAATGATCTGATATTCTGCTCGTCTTTCCTTTGCTGTTTTCCAAATTCGAAGTCAGACCCCCCCCCCCCCCCCCCCCCCCCCAGAGTTGTACAAAAATGAATAATCGAGTTCTGAACTCACGATCTTTAATAGGGTGCTGCATTTTATAACAATAGAGCACAGTTCTGAGAATGGAAATCTATAAGTATAAAACGTAGTTCAATATCTAAATAGATTAGATGATTCATTTTAAACACAAAAAACAGTGGAATAATTTGCAAGAAAATTAGATTAGAACTGAACAGTTTTATCACATTTTGATCTTTCAATGAAATGTTTTAATATACCTGTGTTAATGTTTTTTTTTTTTTAACAGAAAGAAAAGTTTTTCTTTCTTTTCATTATGTAACTCTTGTTCACTGAAAGTTTTATCCCAAAACCAGGTTCATTTATTTTTCGTCGGATTTCTTTTCAGAGTTATTGTCATTATTTTACTAGAAATGAAGGCAGAAACTCAGCTGACGTCAAAGTCAAGGAGAAGGGGTTTGTGGGTTTTTCTGCAGAAATATGTATGGAAAAAACCCCACAAAAGCAACATTCATATCAATTGTCTGTGGTAGTACATTTACAAGTACATATATTTATTATAGCATAATGACTTTCATTGTTTCACTGCTCGATAAATACATGAAGCTTTAGGTTGAATGCTTTTAGGTGTTTAAAGTCTCAATAAGTAAGTTGGTAAACACGAATGCCACAAGAAATCGAAAAAGAACAACCAAATAAAAAGCAAACATTCAAAACTACATAACTGAAGCACTTAGGCTTACCCGGAAAATAATACCGAAATTAAGTCCTCGATCTCAAAGTAAATTATCCTTGAGAATCACAAATAAAAAATGTTTCATCTGCTTCATTATTTTCAAATGCACGATATTCTTTGTGTTGACTTTTATACCTGAATAATAAATTTCAATGTGGACAGGAACATTCTTTTTCTTAAATGAATAAATAAATGGGGAAATTGTAGCGAGAGGATCCTTTCAAGGAGAGCAACTCGGCCATCAGTTCAAAGGTTAGGAGAATCTTCATTATCGGGAGAATCTATACCGGAGCAATTTTTGTATACGACCTTCGAAAGGTGTGATTAGCTATTTCCGCTATAAACTCATTTAGTTTTCAGAAAATGCTGGTGGTTTAGGGAGGCGAACAATTTAAATATTTTTTCTTCAATATTCATTACACATTTCTAAAACTTTATACGCTTATTAAATATGACATAAACAACACAGTTTGACCACTTATTTGCTGAAAATAAAATTTCTGTAGGTTTTTTTTTAATAAAAAAGTGTTTAGCAAAAAACTACAATTTCCTTAAGAGTTCCAATGCATTTACTCTGTCATAATTTTAAAAACTTTTTGTGTCTGTCTCTTTGTTAGATACCAGAGAGTGATATGACCCACCAATTTGAAAATATTTAAATAAAAACAGCTTTTATGTTTAAATGTTTGAAAAATTTCCCCGAAAACCGTGCTTTTTGGGCCCTAAGTTTAATTGATAATTATTTCAAAACCACATATTGAATGCACATTAACTTTTCGAGGTTTATATCACAGTAATACGTTCAAGTTTTCGCAAAGTTTCAAATCTTTAGAGTTAATACTTTTTTCGCTGGAGTTGTTGGCGTAAACAAACACTTTGAAAACGTGGTTAGAAGAAAGAAAAATTCTCTTTCAGTTATAAGCAGTGCATTTGAGTTGAGTAAATTTCTTCTAGTTTTCTCAATAATTTATCGATTTGAAAAAAAAAAAGCTGAATTGGAGAGAAGAACAATGGAGTTCTCTGAACCTCTCATAGTCTAAAAATCGATTTTTTACGAAAATTAGGATATTCGCCTATCTTAACTAATGTATACGCAAAATTGCTCAAACAACTGTTTGCTCAACAACCCTTTACATACGTATATGCCAGCATTTCTTGAATTGAATTCCACGGAACCCCAGGATTCCATGGCGATTCCTCAAGGATTCCGCGAAACTTGCATTCTTTCTTTTCATCAATCAGGGCAAACAAGTAAACGTTATTTGCTGCTAATGAAAAAAAAATTATGTTATCACAGAAAAGAACATTTTTAGGGAACTTGCTTGCTTTCTAATAACTTCCACTTTTTGCCGGCAAAATTTTTAAAAAGCTTTTTATTGGGACATTTATTCAAGAAATAGTTTAACATTCAAAGGTTCGAAAGAAGTTTTTTTTGTTGATATTTAATAAATGAACGGTAGAGAAAATATCAAAATGAGGTATGGTTTAAAAACCAATTTATTTGACTTTTTTGACATTTTTAGGGAACTTGCTTGCTTTCTAATAACTTCCACTTTTTGCCGGCAAAATTTTTAAAAAGCTTTTTATTGGGACATTTATTCAAAAAATAGTTTAACATTCAAAGGTTCGAAAGAAGTTTTTTAATTGATATTTAATAAATGAACGGTAGGGAAAATATTGAAATGAGGTATGGTTTAAAAACCAATTTATTTGACTTTTTTGACATTTTTAGAGAACTTGCTTGCTTTCTAATAACTTCCACTTTTTGCCGGCAAAATTTTTAAAAAAACTTTTTATTGGGACATTTATTCAAGAAATAGTTTAACATTCAAAGGTTCGAAAGAAGTTTTTTTATTGATATTTAATAAATGAACGGTAGAGAAAATATCAAAATGAGGTATGGTTTAAAAACCAATTTATTTGACTTTTTTGACATTTTTAGAGAACTTGCTTGCTTTCTAATAACTTCCACTTTTTGCCGGCAAAATTTTTAAAAAGCTTTTTATTGAGACATTTATTCAAGAAATAGTTTAACATTCAAAGGTTCGAAAGAAGTTTTTTTATCGATATTTAATAAATGAACGGTAGAAAAAATATCAAAATGAGGTATGGTTTAAAAACCAATTTATTTGACTGTGTCCGCGCAACAATAGGTGAAATAGAAGATGAGAGAGAAGTAAAAAAGTATAATATTTTGAGTTTCAAAATATTATACTTTAAACTGTTTCCTTCTTTCATTTAAAAAATGCAATATTAAAAAGTCCCAACTACGCGTTTTTTCCATTGTCACCCATCTGTCCATTTTCCGCGGTGCTAAATTTTTATTCATAATGCAAAACATTTGACTGCGCTTTTAAGACGTATGAGTGGAATATACTTGTAATGGCATTAAAAATATGTCTTTCTTTGTCGTTCCAAGTTTAAAATTGTAAATGAAGAATTTTAAGGACCTTAATAAAAACAGTAGCTTAAATTTTAATCGCTCTTTTTCTTTTGGCTGAGTACTACTTTTCCTAAGATACTGAAAAAACATCGACCAAAAAATGTTAGCATCGAGCGAGCGAAAGAAGCGATTTGATAGGAATTGCATAAGCAGCGGGAGAGACTGAGCTTGATTGTGGCATTTTTACTTCCTTTTACAAAAAAGGAAGTATTGTATTCGAGAAAAAAATTTCACTCAAAAATCGGCCTTAATTTCCATTTTACTCACCCCCAAATGAATGTTGAGTTTTTTTTTCGAACCGACCACACGTACATATGCACCTAAGAACGTATATATACGTCCGAAATATTCGTATGTTTTCGAATATTTCGGACTGAAGTTTCCCGATCTAATTACAACGAGTTTTCTCGTGACGTCTGTATGTACGTATGTATGTGCGTATGTGTGTATGTGTGTATGTATGTCGCATAACTCAAGAATGGTATGTCCCAGAAAGTTGAAATTTGGTACGTAGATTCCTAGTGGGGTCTAGTTGTGCACCTTCCATTTTGGAAGCATTCGGGGTGTTTCTAAAGGGGTCTTTTGCACCTTTTTGGGGGGAATTCATTGTTAATTTCGATGCAAACTCAAGTGGTGTTATAATTTGGCGGATACTTGGCGATATATCGTCAGTCGTTTGGTCACCAAGTTTTGTCGCCAATTTGGCGACAAATTTGGCTGATTTTTTTTTTTTAAATCTGGTTTCAATGTGGCCATTGTTGGTGATATTTAGAGAGTTAGAGAGAGAATCACTTTAAAATTGCAATAATAGGGAAATAACATTAAATTAGTGTAAAATGAAGTCATGTGACGCACACATCAGCTCGTTTAAACAAACAGTCACAGGTTTTTGTACATTTAGTTGTTTTACATAAATTTAGTTCTTTTTTTTTTTTTAAGTAGCTCTTCTAGTTTTAGATTCGGAAGTAGTGATAGGTACCTGCTTATTACAGAAAGTATGAGCAACTTGATTCTAAGAAAAGAGCAGTGTAACATTTAGCCCCATGCTAGGGGTTGGTTGTCCACCACCGGGGGTGAGTTGTGACAGAAAAAAGGAACTGAATCTAAGACTATTCATTCAGAACAATCACTGTGTCTTGCATAATTTAGATAAAAAGCACAGTAATTGAATGTTTATAAGTTTTATCGAACAGTTTTGTGCATGAATGCAACTATACAAATTATTGAGTGAAAAGTGTTAGCGACGGCTTCTTGACGATTATTCAGACCGCAACTTTAAACAACCGCTCTAAACTTTCCTTGAAATTTAAAATGTTGTAAGCATGGGCGCCCCAATGGGAGGTCAGGGGAGGTCACCGAGACCTTCTATCCTTGTTCGGCAAACTTTAACGATTCGGCAAATTTGGAGACATAGTAACGATTTTGCAGAAATACCCGAACGCCCTCTTTCTTTAGATGTACCTATGTATGCATACCCGTAGTTTATCATTCGGAAAAATTTGAAGTTACATTCGGCAAACCGATAATTTCCGCCCTCCCAAAAATTTTAAGTTCTGGGCTCCCCTGGTTGTGTTAATTCTCTTAGTGTGATAAATTTGTGAACTGTTACGCATCCGTCAGCTTCTAGTTTAGTGTGAATATAGCACGTCAGCATTTAGTTTTTGGCCATATGTTCCAGCATAAATTTTGCTTGTTATCATGTGCTTAAAACCTTTAAAAAAATACAGTAAACTTTTGTGGTATGATTCATTTTGTCCATGCTAAGAAAAACGTTTCCACCACTGTTTGCATGGAAAAATACTTTCGGCCAACGAGAAACATTAATTCTGTCCATAAACGATCTTGATCTTTCAGTTCAAAGAGCAACTCTTTTTGATTTAAAGCTCTACAGCTCTTTCGTTAGCCTCTGACCTTAAAAGTAACTGTGAAAAGCATTACGAAGTATCTGCAACATCTTGAAAGATTTGTGACCAGACTAAGGACTTAAACTGAATCCAGTTTAGTACGTCGCATTTGGAACAAATATAAGTTCAAACATGCGCGTTTCTCGTGCATGCATGGTGAAGTTTGGAATGAAAAATCTGTTTGCAGTGAATAAGCTATTGGTCATTGTAAAAGAATTTCCAGCTCTGTCACTCACAACATTTTATACCAGCGATATCCTCCTATATATAATAGCGAATTCATTGATCCATTAAAGCTGACGTCATCAACAATGAAACTCGCACCACGGCATGATAATTTGATAACATTTTTTGATAATATTTGGAATGCAGTGAAATGCTTTATTTTGACAAGGCTGAACTCAATTCTCCAACTTAACTGTTTTACTGGTAAGACTGGCATTTTAGGAGAATGAAGAAAAGAAAAAGTGGTCAACAATGAATACCGTCCACTGGAGTTTAGAGTTAATCGACTGGATTAGGGTTAAAGTTTCAAAAATCAAAACATAACCAAACAGGCAAATGCTTCGTTCAAAGGGAGAATCAAATTTCATCCGTCATACCTTGACGGATGATTTTCTACTTCTGCAATAAATTGCTACAGTGTGTCAATTTTCCAAGTTCTATTTTCAAAAATAAAGTCAACGTAGACGTAGGGAAAAGTGGGTGAATTCTGCGAACTTATCTTCACAGAGCAGTAATACCTTAACTATAAAAGCGACCGGCCTGATTTTTTTTCAACATTTAAAGCTTAAAGCATCCAGAATTTGCTAGACAAAGCATCTGAGTATATTTGCGTTCTTTAAAATAAATTCAGAAGATAAAAACTGAAAGCTTGCAATGCGCAGAATTGCACTACCCTATCGGATGCTTCTGCTCATATCATTGGCCTGTGGAGAAAGGGTACGAGACTGAAATGTAATTGCAATTATTAACTATCTATAAAATCGCTCATCCAGATATGACGAGTGAAAATTGCTTCTGCATTTGAACGAAGCAATTGCCAATTCTGTGATATTTTGATAGTTGAAATTGTAAACCTCACTCCAGTGGATTAACCCTAAATTGTAGTAGATAGCGTTTATTGTTGACCACTTTTTCGTTTCTTTATTCTCCTAAAATTACAGTCTTACCAGTATAACCGTTAAGTTACCGGATCCAGTTCAGCCTTGTCACAATAAATCCTTTCCATGCATGTTAAACATTACCAAAAAATATTATCAAATTATCATGCCGCGGCGCGAGTTTCAGTGTTGATGACGTTGGGAGCGTCACTCGATCATTGGCTATTTAATATATGAGGAATGATTGCCAGATCTTACTCATTAGTCATTTTTCATGCACAGAAACCGTCTTTTAACGTGTTACAAATGATCAGGCAAGATCGAATTGAGTGATTCTACTAGCTATGAGGAGAAAGCTTCCATTAGAGGACCAAAGTAAATATTTGTAGTCTGAGTGGTTGAGTTTATGGCGTGTATGAGGTTAAAGACGAAGTAGGATTTTTCTATTTTGTAAGTTTTTTCAGGTTTTCAGGGAAATGCGACTGTAGAGATTTCTCAAAGTCGTTAAAATATTGCCGTCTTTTACGAGAAGGCACTTTGCCACGCCTTTTCGAACGCAGAGTTCCATTTTACGCGGGGATGATCGGTAATCATATCTACGCGCTTCTAAAGGAGACAACCAGACAGCCCTAACTTGGGCGTGCATTTTAACGTGCAAAAAAGTCTTAGTGTCCTTTTCATCACTTGCTTCATTTGTCTGATGCCAGTTTAGTTATTCTTACATTTTAAAAACTGCTGCTTTCACAGTAAAATTCTATGTGCCTAAAAGAAAGAAATAGAATCATTGGATACCACGTGACGAAGGAGGAGTCAAGTGCCATCTCGTGGAAAACGGAAAACAGAACCTGATTTTTTTGACTGTATTTTTGTCAAAGTGTTGTAGTCAATCAAGAAAAAAAAAAAAAAAAACGATTTCCATGAAGTCTTCAAGTTGGGTACTAAACCAAAAACGTCGTGTGCCCCACAGACCTCCAACAAGTCTGATCTCTGGGGTTCAATGTCAATTTACTCTTCTAGACAACTCGGACTCGATTCCAGCCATGCGAGAAACCTTCCCGTTCTATATGGCAATCCTAAGGCGGCTAACTTAAAAGAAGTTATCAGAGAAAATTCTTCTATAAAATGTGTTCGCCTGGTACATCAATTCTCTCCCACAAAAAGAAGTTTGGTTTGTTTATCTGGTTAGAAAGAACTCTTTTCCAAAGCAAAAACGTTTTAATTTCCTGTCATTAAACAGTAGTAAGCTTGATGAGATGACATTCTTGCCATTAACTAAAAAATTACGATTTTTTTCCCTCACAAACTTTACCACGGCGCTCTTTTGAACTACGGAGTAAAGCAAATTTTACAGCAACAGGATAATTGAAGTTCCTTTTCCTAGTAGGCGATAAATTCCTATGACATTTGCATAATTATGCAGGAGATAATTTTGCCTTACAACCTTCATTCACTGTTATTGGGCAATTTCTATAATTAGGAAAAGCTTCTTCCTGGATTGTGGAACACGATTTCATCAGCTGATATTACCTTTGAGCCTACACTTCAAAGTTTTATTTTCAGTTAAAATGAACCACGATAAGAATGTGATGTAATGAATATCGAAGTTTCGACGTCACGGACGAAAATAAAGAAAAGTTATTTTGCATCTTTGCTATGCGTTTTAAATACAGTTTTGTTACGTTATAGAGAATTTGCTAACTTAATTGAAAAGCCGATTTGTTTCGCCTTGAGCAATATGTTCATGATTGAAAATGAAACGAAACAAAAGATTTTCCTCCCTCAATAACCATGTGCAGGATGAGCGAAAAAAAAATTTAAGAATTTTCATTTTGAAAAACTTTTATTAGAAAAAGAAAAAAAAACTTTTGAAACATTATTTTTATCTCGAATTTGTTTCTGACGAATTCAAATAACATATTTCGCTATTAAGAATGAAATAGAAACATTAAACAAAAAAAAAAAAAAAACATTTACGCGGTTGGGTTGGTTAACGAAAACCTGATCACTTGGTGTGGTTGGCAATGACTAGCAGAGTTTTTGATGTTTTTTTATATGTTTTTATCATTTATCATTTTAAATGAAGTTTTAACCAAAGTAATGACCTCTTTTATTTACTTGGTTTTTTGTTTTCTATTTTAGCAGACTGTTCGAGAAATTATTTTAACGGGAATATGAAAACTAGCGACAAAACCATTATTTGTCCTTTTATTTGCTTTCGTGCAAAAATAAGTCCTACTTTTTGGTATCAAATACACATTTTGGTGGGGTGAGAATGCTGTTTACTACCTTTTTGGTGAGAGACATATTGCACAACTTAATCTAACATAATTAAACCAATCAGAAACAATTAACGTCCCAAGGGGTCGTCCACCAATGATGTCACGTTTTGAGGAAAAGAGGAGGGTTCGTGAAATTGTGAAACTGTGACAAAAGGGAGGCAAGGAGTAACAAAGAAGCCGGACATCACACGGTTTTTTTTATAACAATGTGCTTATGAAAACTGCGGAACATGTGATAACGGGAGAGGAGGAGGTAAATGGAAGTGTGACCTTTTATGACTAAGGTGAGGAGTCGGAAAATTTTCTTGTCGTCAGTTATGGACAGTCACCAAGAGTTTTGCGAAGATTTTTTACTTAAAAATGAAGATGTTTCCAAGTCTATCGAGTACCTATGAGCAGGGTCGTCCCGATGGGAGGTCACGGGAGGTCACTGTAACAGTCGAGAGAATTTCTTTATTTGGAGAATTTTGTCTTACGATTCGGCAAAATTATCGTCATTCTGCAAAACTAGGAGTACTATTCGGCAACATTCGGTGAAATTTTGAGTTCCATATTCTGCAAACTGAAACTGTCCACCTTCCCAAAAATGTAAGTTCCGGGTGCCCCAGCCTGTAAGAGCAGTGAGCTGCCCTCCCCCTCTCCTTCTAGACACCGAACGTCACCACTTTCAGCCAACTTCTTAATCCTTTGTTGTTGTTGTTGACCTGTCCATGGATGGTATAAATTGGACCGATGGTAATCCAGACAGCCACAGCGATTGCTCTCATCAGGGGTGGATATCTGTTACCATTTTAAGGGTAGGGGCAAGGAGTGAAAAGAAGTAATATTTCAAATGTTTATTGTAAAAATATTTTAACGAATTAAAAGGTAACTGTAATTATTTTCATTTCATTCCAAAAATGTTAAAACACAATTTGAATGCATAAAAGTATCGACGATTTATGGGGGGGGAGGTTATGACCCACCTCCTTTTATATCCGCCTCTGGTTCTCATAGAGGCCTCGTGATTCTTTATTTATCAGGTAGAGATTTGAGCCCTGTGAGAGACATTTCTTTGCAGATCATAAACACGCAACAAAAACCTTACGGAACTTTTTAAACCCGTTTTATTTTTTCTGTTATTTGTTAAAAACTAGATGGTATCAGGATCAGGCTTTACTGAGCAAAAAACTACTGCTGAGATTTTTAGCAGTTCCTATATCGGTTTGACGGGGTCTAAGAATTCACGCAGTACATAAAAGGATAAATCACTAAATTATTTTTATTTCTGAGACAGATGTAATGAAAGTAAAGTAAAAATATCTCGCCAACAAATAGTAAAAATTCAATTCTGAGTATTTCCTTGAAACTCTCAGCTGCATTTTATTACACCTGCTCGGCTTTAAGAAACGCTTTCTTAAGGGGTTACAGTATCTCAAAAATGATGAAACGATCAAAAATTTTTTTATTGCTTATTTCAAAACAAAAAACTATTCTGAACACAGGGGAAAAGTTTCAATGCTGTAGTTCAAATATTTAAAAAGTTATGAGTGGTTTTAGGCCATGCTCCCTATGTGTTCTTATGGAAAAGAAAAACTTCAAATTGCCTTTTCTCGATGATGGTTTTTTTGTGTTTTCATGTCATTAGAATCCCTAAGGATTTTTTTCTATTAAAGATACAGCTTTAAAGTAATACTTTTTGCAATTGGGATAACATATTTGACAAAACTGTGCATAGGATAAGCATTTTATAAATTACTCTAATGTTTAGAGCATGTTAAACCTTTAAAAACTATTACAAAAAAAAACTTTGATTTTTTACATAATTAATCACAGAAAATTTTCGAATGAACTCATAAGCAAATGAATGCACAGATTTTTAGAGATGATTATAGTGATCGTTTTGCAAAAAACGTTTTTTGAATTAGTGCAAAAATAAAAAAGCCTTAGGGATTTTAAAAAGTTGAAATTTTCCCCAATTTTTTGAATTTTCAAAAAAAAAGTCGGCAATATTTTTAAATTTTGAAAACAAATTATTGATTACGAAATAAGTATGCATGTTACGATTTCAAAGAAATATAAAATTTATATAAATTAAAAGAAATTGCTTGAAAGGTACTGTGACCATTTAATAAAATCTCCCGTTTCAAATGGCTTCTAAAACTCTTTTACAATACTGGTTCGTGCTAAAAGAAAAACAATTACAATTTCGGTCATAACTGCTACAAAAACGCTTTCAAAGGGATGACACCAACTTCATTTTCATTCATAAAAAGCATTGAAGGTCGTAAATGACCTTATTAGTTAATTGTTTCTTAATGATTTCCTCTCTGAATTTATTAACTCGAGATCTCGGTTCTTCAATATGAAAGTTTTAATTAATTTTTACGCAAAAAAAAGACAATTATCTTGCTTATATGAGCAAGTGTAATAGGAAAGAAAAGCAAAAATATCTCAAACTTGATTAAGTACTTTTGATTTCGCATTTATCTTGAAGATTTATAGATTAATTCTGGGGCACTTATGAAGTATGAAAATGTGACGGTGCTTCAAAATGAAGGTTGCGATCGCTATCAAAAAATAATACAAAATAAAGATTTATTACTTAAACATAATTCTTTTAAAACAAATCTCTTTCTAGAACATGAGAAAGTTTGAAATAGAAATGGTAAGGGATCTTTGCAATCACTAGAATGTTTTTATTTTTTCTGTACCTTTCTTTCCAAGGTCTTATACAAATAGCTCTTGGAAGGTACAAATTTTTAATTATGTTTTCAGCTTAATTCTTTCTGTTGCAGGGAATTGATCAGGAACATTTTTTTCTTTATTTTACTTGATTATTCGCTCACGTGCTAAAACAGTTTATGCAAATGGTTATCGCTTCAAGTACGAAAATTGTGCTTTAAAATGCTCAGAAAGTTACAAGAATATACATTAAAGAAAAAAAAAGAATGTACATAGCTCCCACTTCAGTTGAAACTTTACTCAACTCAAAACTTTTATTCAAAATTATTCAAAAGAAAAAAAATTGAGAAAATTTGCTTGAAACTACTTACGAGAGTAAGATTACGAAAATAGGGGGGGGGGGCGTATTTAGGAGGAATCATTGCGTAGGCTGCATATTTTAAATTTTTAGAAGTCGGGGAATTCTTTTAGGGGTACGTTTTTCCTTTTAGGAGTGTTCTCGCTATTATGGGGAGGGGGGGCGCACCTTTGCTCTTGGCGGGGCACCCCTGTGTTTAAACTACATTTTTGTTTCTCTGAACACTAGGATCAACCAAGTTGGACACAAAAAACGAAACAGCATGATCAAAGACTAGACTTTGGCAAACACAAGCATCACACAACACAAAGAAAAAACCTAATCTGTTTAAAAAACAAAACAGTTACCTGTTTTTATGATAAGTCTTTTTCTCGACATAATAATTTATAAAAAAAAAACGGAAAGTTTGACCCTAGGGTTAAAATTTCAAGACCTTGGCCTCGTTTTTGTCTCGTGATGTATGTTTGTGTTGAAAAAGACAAATTTAATCCCATTACGTTTCAGAAATGGATTGACGACTGCATGAATAAAAAGGAAACATGCTGCAGAGGATCAGTATCGCACGTCAAGGTGGTTAGATCGGTAATTCGAAAGGCATTTTTATTGCACCTTCTTCCGACAGCTATCAAACGCAACCTAGTGTCTTGAAAGTCAAATGAAGGACTTACCTTCCACACACGCATAGAATGTATTGATTAGAATACAAATTCGCGCTTTTTTTTTTTTTTTGCAAAGTTTTTAAAATTGTTTATCTATTTAAAGGCTACATTTTGCAATAAAGTTTTGCATTAATTAGAAAAAACTCATTTAAACGCTGTAAGGGTTGGACTTTTACCGGCAAAAACCCGTGGTAAAAACGTAGGAAATACCATTAGCGTTAGACCTTGCTTATTTGCTGGCAGGCAGTGATTTATTATTTTTACTTTTTAGCTTCTACTTAACTTATATTATATTTTCAGTAAGTTACCGTCCTATAGCCAGGTCTAAAGCAGAAATGCATAAAATACACCTCCAGCTCAGTCATTCCTTCCGAGGACTGCAGTTTTGTGTTTATTAGCACTCATCAGTCCGGACTAGGAAAGGAATGATCAGGGGATGGAAAACCTCTTAAGGGAGCCATACAAATTGGTAGCTAATGTAAAATTAAAGCACTGGCCAGACGAGTGACCGAAGCAATGGTTCGGTTCAACTCGAAGATTGCAGGCAAGGCATGGTATTTACCCAGGTCTAAGGCAGAAATACATAAAATACATCACCAGCTCAGTCATTCCTCGGAGGGAATGACTGAGCTAGCGGTGTATTTTACGTATGAACTTATATTATAGTTTACTATTATTTTGTAATGAGATGAAATCTATTTCATAAGTTTAAGATGTAGGAAATAATTTTCAAAATAAAGGGGAAGGGAGTGGACAAGCTTCGTGCTATTAAAAATTTAAATTGATTATTTAAGAACACAAAACTTGTATTTAGCTGGAGACCGTTAAGAGCACACAAGGATTTAGATTATTAAATTCATGTTTTTTTTTTTAGACTGGTAAATTCATGGGTTTTTATGAAAAATTTGCAAATTGTTGTTGGCAAAATTTTTTATTTATTTATCAGTATATATTATAGAAAAACAAAAATACAATTTTTTTTACAGCCAAATTTTTCCCCCATTAAGATTATCATATAGTTGTCACGCAAAAATATGCTAAATCAATTCAAAATTCATATTTCATCATCACCAAGTATAATCCTGCGGCCCTTCTTATTTATAACACTCCGTCCCCCGCCCCCTCCCTTCTTCTTGAGTTCAAAACACATTTTAAGGTGGGAATGGTCTAAAGTTAGATCGCTGTCGTTCAAAACTAATTTTTATATTAATAGAAATGGAAACTGTTCATGTTTACCACCTTAAATACGAACAGCTTTAAACTTAATTTACATTTAACAACAAATACATGTGCATAGAAATGGCAGAAGCAATAAAAAAATACTATATTTTTTCCTACAAGATGGTATAAACTACGGAGAAAACAGATTTTTTCAAAGGCGGTAAAAACTGGTAAATACTACAGACGGTAAAAGCCATGCCGACCCTGAAGACTGTTATAACCAAATTCTGCTATGGAGATGAAAATTAAAGTAAATAAGAAAAGGAATCGGATGAATAAAAAAATAAAAAAAAGAAAATAAAGAAAGCCAAAGAACACGAAAGAAAAGCAAGCAATCATCTGAAAATTCAGAATGCAAAAAAAAAAAAAAAATAAATAAATAAATAAATAAATAAAAAAATAAAAAGAAAAGACATTGAAAGGAAAGAAAAAGAAGCAAGACGAAAAATGTTTGCTTTTTATTATACTGCCGTGGTCAGGAAAGGGTAGTAACTGCAAGACTTTTATTTTTCATTTTTTGTTTTTCATTTTCGTCATCTGTTTTACTGTACAGGCTTGCTTCTTTGGTTTCCGCTGAAAAAAAAATCCTCACGAAAAGAACGTCTCATTCGAACATTGCCCTATTAGTATTGAATCCAACACATTTCTTTAAATGTCTCGAAAACTCATTTCTGTAGATACTGCCCTTTTACCTGGCCACGGCAATATATTCTTTCAAGATTCGTCAGTTTTGTGGCACTTGTTATTTTTAATTTAGAGAGCACTGATATTCACTTGTCATGAACTTTTTGATGAAATTTTACATGTTTGAACTATAGACATCGTCTTAGCATTAAAATGGAAAAAGAAGATGCCATTGATATGAACGCACAATCCAAATTTTAGTGTTAAAAAATGTTCGAAATCACGCATAAATTTTCCTATTGCACTCAATACAAAAAGAGCTGTTATGTGACGAAAAAAAAAACATATTCAAAAGAAAATAAGCTGAAGATGATAAATGGAATATTTTAGCAATTACTTTATTTATGAGTAAACCATTAAGTATCATTATCTAAACTTTTGAATTGAGTAGTTTCATCTTTTTAAAGACGCGTTTGTGTGGGTGCCACATAGTGCTGCCGAAGTTAACTCATTTTTGCCGTTTTATAAGATGCTATCTCCTTCGAGTACCCCTCTCCAGTTATTACCTGAAACGGAAGTGAACTGATCATCCTCCAAGGCAGTTTCGTAACAGGTATCTCAATCTTTCTCTAAAAGACTGGCAACACCTCAAGTGAAATATCTGATAAGATTATGTTATTATCCTCCCACATCAAGCTATGAGAAAGCATTTTATTAGCTGAAGCAAAAGTCTTATCGCTGCTTCCATCATAGCTGAACTTGTTAATTGGACGTTTTTTCGAATAAATGTTCCAGCGTAGAGACATTAATCGACCACCTTGAAGACGACCTTTGACTCTACGATCCATTCTCTTACAACCTGCGTTTTAAAATATTAAGTTTAGTAGTCCTTGTCGTAAAGGGAGGTTAAATAATTACAAGAGCATTTCAATTGATCTTTCTCGTTGCATTTAGACCGAAGGGCATTTTCGCAATAGTGAGGAATCATCGCAGAGTGGGGCTTTTCAGGGAAAGGTATTCAATAGTTAGAAATCCACAGGAGTTGCAAAATTGCGCGAAAGTTTCCCAGCGGGTATCGAAATATAATTTCGGAAGAGTAATTTCCTTTCGTCTTTTCAGCTTCCCATAACTGGTTCATCATTCAGCCCAAACATTTTGCAATACGTTTTGTGATGTATCTTTTACTTCCACAACCGAAAAATTGATGATTTTGGAGCGTGCGCTGAATATCTGATTCGACGCAAATTTTTTCTTATAATTTCACCCAAATATTGCTGACTTAAAATTAAATATCCTGCTTTTTTGTAATATTCAGATAATTTTATATTTGTTGAATGTTTAAAGACTTATTAGTTGACAGAAATGGGTGTATTTTTAGTGAATAAAGTAAACATTAAAAATTAATGTATTTTATTTTTATTCCGTCATTTATCATATCACTTTAAAAATTTGTATTACAGAAATGCTTTATAAATAGGTAAAAACTGACGGTTCGAAGATTATATGCTTATGTTTTTATCCTCTTAGCAACATGAGAGATGATTATATGGTAGAATTTTGCCAAGGCTTTCTTAAATAAATAAATAAATAGTGTGCAGCTTTATTTGATAAAATACATTGAATCCCAAACGAAAACGAATTTGCTTCAAACAAACTTTGTTGGAAAAAGCTCTTGACGAAGAGCCCATGTATCGAAAATATCTTTTTGATTTGAACAATTTTCCGTTCAATTTTGAACAGTTCAAACCCCTTAACATTAGCACCTACATGGAAAATAAAAGTCAATATAGATTCCGAGCTTAAAGGCGGATTTGCTTCAAACAAACTTTGTTGGATATAGTTCTTGATGACCAACTCTCGACTCCTAGAATTTTTGAAATGTCGACTCCTACTCCAAATCAAAGCTTTGGCAAAAACTTAGACACGGAGGGAAAATGGACTGTCACCGACCCTAGGAATTTTAAAGTCTTCAACTCTGACTTCTTTACCCCAAAATAACTCCGACTCCGTGGCAGAGTTACCGACTGAGGGAAAATGACAAACTATGATTTCGCAAACACTGATAGAATTTGAGACTTTGAGGGTTAAATGACAGCCTCCGATTCCTCAAATATTGGCAGAAATACAGACTTTTAAGAAAAATTACAGATTTCGATTCCGCAAACATTTTCAGATTTTTGAACTTCGAGGGAAAATGACTGATACCAACTCCGAGTCTTTGAATTTAAGATCTTCGTCTAACGACTCTGACTCCTTTATCAGAAAATCAGGTCGACTCCGAATCCGCAGTCCTGTTTTTTACTGTGAAATAATAATTGTTGATATTATTTGCTTCTATTTTTACTCTAAAGTGTTATTGGTGTATTCTGTTTTTGTCAACGGCTAATGAAGCAAATTCGAAGTTCTTTATGTTTTATCATAAAAAGTTGCGCAGACGATTTTTTTCCCTTTTCTTTTCTTTCTTTCTTCTTCTTTTTTTTTGGGGGGGGGGGATGAATGAAATTATTACATCAGGTTTACATTGTTTTCATTTACTTTTTAAAGCAGGGGTCTCCAACCCACGGCCCGCGGGATTTTAACTGGCCGCGAAAAGCTAACAAACTAGATTTTTTTTTTTTAAATTTGACAATATATTTTCTTTTAAACAATTTAAAAGAAAATTAAGCCCAGAAAATCTCAAAAACTACTACTTAGATTAGCATGAGTGTAACCAGAGGCCAAAGGGGGCAGCGTCCGTTCTTTGAGGAGAGTCTCCGAATTTCACTTTCCTCCATAAAGTCAGCAAAGATAGTTTAAAATTGCATTTCTGGAACTGCAATTTCAAAAAAATTCTGGGCGAATTCCAAACGATTTCCTACAATAGTCCTCAACTCTTTCCCGAACGTTTCAATATTTCAGGAATATTGCTTTAAAATTGTTTTTGAAACTTTGATGTCAAACAATTTCCGAGATAGCTTCTAAATACCAACTATTCTTCTATCATCATTGAAGATTTGCAAAAATGTGTTTCTAAAATTTCATTCCCAAAAAGTTTACGAAGAGAGCATCTGAATTTTCATTTCTGTATGACCATAAATCCCCAAAGATAGTCTAAAATTAAGTTTTAAAAACTAACTTGCAAAGGGAAAATCCCTGGACGTTACCAAAGGTGAATAAAGTTGATTTAATTTTTTAAAAATAATTGGGGGTTAAATCGCTACCCCTCTTTCTATTTGTTTTACTAAAATTGCTTACAAATGCGAATTTTGAAGTGAATTTCGAAAATTTCTCTTTAGGTGGACTGTTAGGAGGAGTTTAGTAGATTTAAAAAATGAATAAATATACTTTAAATTTTAAAGAATATTTTTTCATTTTTTGAATAAATTTTTGGCAACGGAAGAAAAGCAAACTTTTTTTTTTTTTTGATATTATGTATTAATTTCAATGAAACTATTTTATTTATTTTCCTTTATTTTAAAAGTAATTTAAGATTTTTTTTAATGGAAAAAAAATATATTAGTTACTTTTCTTTAAATGTGCTGATACATTGTTTGTTCGTTTATCATTTTTTACGTAGCTATTTCTTTAGACGGGAAAGGCATGTTTTATTTCTAGAAATCAGCTTAAAATGTTAAAAAGTTACGTTTGGCGTAATTCGTAATCAGCTAATTTACATAATGTTGATTAAATACTAGAAAGTTGATGTTGGTATACGGGAAAGTAGTCTCGTTTAGTTCCGGACGGAACTTCTTATTTAAATAGGTGTTTGGAGAAATTAAAAGCAATAACTCTTAAAAATTAAAAAAAAAATGGAAATGGGAATTTTAAAAAATCATAAACTTAGGAATGAATTCCTCAAGGTTCAAAGAAAAGTGCAAGGAGGAAGCTTCTGAACTTCAATTAGTTTATTTTTTAAAATATGATTCCTTGTTCAAACTTTTAACAATCGGTCACGTATACTTTTCAGCTTTGATGTTCTCTGGCTTTTTATTTTTGTTGTTTTGTTTTAAATACTCAGCGCTCTCCAATCGCACCTCATGAATCTTTTGCCCCCTTGAAGAGTCAAATTGCCCTCACGTTGGGAACCACTGCTTTAGATAACTTATAGAAATCTGTTGCGCATGCGGGTATTTTCACTTTCACATTCATTTCGTTCGTCAGTCAACCCCAAGTAGTTTTGATAAACTAATGCAAACAATTAATGTGGAATAATTTTAAATTTTAAGCGAGTGTCTTGATAAGGCTCAATTTTTGGTAAATTCACGAATTACTTTTTCAAAAACTGGTTGTCCCACTGTCAGAGACTACCGAGAAGACGTAGGTGCCTCTTGAATTTGAGCTATGGTTTATCAGAGTCAAAATGGCACAGCCCAGAGTTTCTCAAACTTTTTTGAATCGAGGCATCCTTTGAAGATTTAGAATTTTCTCACGGCACTCTAGTTCATCTCTATTATGTAAACAACTAACAAGTAGTGATTTTGAGGGGGGAGAGTTTCACACCAGCGCACAGTTTGTGCAGCATGTGCAGCATGCATAGTATCATATCCTCCTCCCAAATACTCCGGTGTTATAAGAACACCCTGTTAGTAAGGCGAACCATGGTCTTATTGTACAACAATCTACTTTTCTAGGTTATCAAATTTCGGAAAAAATGGCAGAACACAACATTTTTCTTTTTGAATTCCTCAACTACGTAATTTAAGCTTCAAGAACAGTATGCAACTTTTTTATTTATAGTTAAATTTCAAGGAATCGTGAAGAAATTTTTTTACTGTAAAATAAGATCAGTTGGTTTGGACATCACTCTTCTGAAACAACTTTTGCAACACTGTTGCCTGGTTGTTAAAAATTGCTTATTGATAACGCTTTATCATCAGTTAGGATTTTGGCGCTGAAAGAGGATCTACACTGTTAAAAATTTGCCCAACATTTTACGGGAAAAAGTACTTTAATTTATGCTGCTAGTACTTTTTACAGAAAAATCCTATTTTAACAAAAAAAAAAAAAAAAAAACGAGAACGTTGCGACAGGTTAAGAGAACGAGACATTCACAACTGGATCCGAACCTGCGCCGTCAGGATTCGAGGCCGCTTCGCTATCCCCAAGCCAAATGGTACGAGGTAGGTGAGCGGGTTGGTGCATCGCGCGGTAAGTCTCGTAGTGTACAAATTGACGTTACAATCGCTTACTTTTTCCGGTGAAATTTTTCAGTACTGCAAACATTTAATTTTGCAGTAGTATTTGCCTGAAACATTTCCTGAATTTTTAACATTGTAGTGAATTTTTGTTTACTGTTTCAAAAAAATGTAGGACTTCTTTACTGGTCAACTGAGCATAATTTGGCCCTCTTACCTTAATTATATATATTGATACCAGGGGCTTCCGTGGCAGAAGCTTCGTGTTCGAAGCCGGAGATCGTGGGTTCGATTCCCGCTGGTGCCCTGAGCTTTATTTCCTTCTCTTGTGTTGTAAATCTTTCCTGTTTGCGTCCGGAGGCTGTTTAGCTTCTAAATAAATAAATAAATAAATAAATAAGTAAATTTATTGATACCACGGACACCTCGCGGCACCCCTCATTTCTTCCTGTAGTACCCAGTTTGAGTATTCTTGGCGTAGTCAATTCAGAAATAGCAGAACTTCAGTTGAACGTTCGAATATGGTAACAACTTTTAAACACAAGATGCATTTAAACTGCTCTGAGCAGGAATAAAAATTTCAGATGTGAAGTCTGTAAGTTTGTGAATAAGATGAAACTTTTACGTGGTTCTATGTTAACAAGATTCGGTGAGGATCGCACTGCACTTGTACTTGCTGGATGCAGAATCTAATATCGATTCCCTTGCGGCGCCAGCAGAGTGCGACTCAACTCGACTCGCGAGTGCTTGTGTTGACGTTTTGAATGCTTGCAGGGGCCTCAGTGGCCGAGCGGTCTAATAAGTGACTGCTTGACATTGGCACACTTGAGGCGGTGGGTTCGACCCCCACCCTCGCTCCGGTTGTACCTTCCCCCTCTTTGTGATGTAAAATCTTTCATTTGTTGTTTACATGTCCAATAAAAAATATATCATGCGTAAGGGAGGCAAGCACTCAGATTGTAGTCCTCATCAAAAATAAACCTGTACAATTAAGCACCAAAAGAAAGAAAGAAAGAATGCTTGCACAAGGCCGTGGTAGCCTGATCGGTAAGGCATTGGACTCGGGACCGGAGGGCCTCGGGTTCGATCCTTGCTGGTCGAAGACCCAGCGTCGTCATTAAAGGGGGACTGGGAGACGTTAAATATGCTCGTGGTCTCAATGTCCTCCAAGTGAAACGATACCTCTGGGGGTGCTAGTACCAGGTAGCTATTAGCTCTTGGACTAGTTCTAAATTTCTCATTAACTGCTCGATCCGGTGATGGTGCTGCCATCTATCGGTATATAAAAATAATGGAGGTAAGGCACTCAGTATGCAGACCTCGACATAAATGCAGTTGAAGTCAGTTGTGACTCTGAATCGAATCGAATCGAATGCTTGCACGCGGCGGTCTTGTCATGTAGTAGTTTCTAACTTTAAATGTTTTTAAACTGTTGCAATGTTCGTACTTTTTAGTGTCTTAAAGCAATTGAATTAGTTCTTGTTCAAACGAGTGTAATATGCTTCTTTTGCGACTCTGCATTTGGTGACGAGTACTGTTGAACTATGTTGCTTTGGAAATGCTTTTTTGAACTTTGCAATCACTGAAGACATGTGAAAACTAATTTTGAGCCGCTGTGTTTCCTCTTAGCCTGGCGTTAAGTTTTTTTAGCTGTTTTTACTTTTGAACTGTGGAATTGAAATAATGCGAGGGACCGACAGCAAGGCAGTGCAGGTTTCGAGTATCGCTCTGCGACTTCCGCCGTTATGGAAGTCTAATATTAGACTATGGATAGCGCAGTGTGACGACGCATTTGCGCTGAATAAAATCACAGCTGATAGCACGAAAAGGTCGCAAAAATCGATGCTAAAATTCTTTTGCTAGTGTCGGACATTATTGTAGCTACACCGCAAGCTGAGAAGTATAAAACGCTGTGTGGGTGTCTTATCGCCGAGTTCGAGGAATCGCAACATCAAGAGCTACAAAAAAAAAAAATTCTCAAAGAGCCGCGTTTGGATGACGAGCGTCCCAGTCAATTGTTGAGGAAGATGAGAGGCAGCTAGTGATCAAGTCACTGAAGATTTTTTGCAGAGAGGATGGCTTCAGAGAGTACTTTCTTCATCTAATGAGCCCTTGGATAAGCTGGCAGTAATGGCTGACAAGGTAGCAGAGGTGGTGCAGCCATCACCTTCACCTCTGTATGCGACCACTGACTGTTACTCACCTAAAAATCCTTATGGCATTGAACCGCTTGGCTTTGCAAATTGAAGAACTGTCCCAACAAGTAACTGAGTTGAAGAGAGAAGGCGCCAATTCTTTCAAAATTTGACGAATAACAACTTACAAGCAAAGATATAGCTTGTGTCTGATATCGTTTAGCTGCAAATGATTGTGTTTTGACTCAAATGTGCAATAATGAAACGTTTCAAGAAGAATACGACATAATTGTTATGACTGTTGACATAAATTAACTTTGAAGCATTCAAGTATATAATGCTGTATCAAGCTCTGTGTGTGGACTTGAACGCATCTTTTGGTCCTAAGTTCGCTGAGTTTTCAACAGCAGAAGGTAAGTGAATATTTTTCTACTGACAGTAATCAGATCGTATTTATGAATGTAGATGTAATTTAACATACTCTTTTGAACTAGCTTCTGCTGCGATTCTGTATCAGTGTCATTATTTTCTAAAAATAATAGAATATATCAGAAAATACGTTGGTTCCTTTTAACTATTTTCAGGATATTACAAATACGCAAAAATACTGTTTGGACAAAAGAGGTTTGTTCGTAAGTGATAATTTTTGCCCTACCTTAAAACATGTAAAATTGAACAAGAAAGCCTGGGTTTTTATCGTCGGCTGAACAAGACTGGACTAGCGGAATATGAAACTGCAAATTTGATGTAATAGTATGTTCCACTTTCGCTGAAAGGGGGGGGGAGGGAGTGTTCTTAAGAAGGCATAAATATTTCGAATTGAGTGAAATTTAAGACAGTATTTTAGTGACATTTAAATCAAGTCTTCAAATTCCTTCGAAATCGCTTGAAAACAGTAATTCGCTGTCTTGTTCGAAGCTCGAATGGGTATAAAAAACAACTAAATTAGTTACCTACTTGTAGCTGTACATATATATGCAATTTTTTAGCATTTTTGCATAGACTTTGCAATCCCCCTTCCACCCCTCCCCTCCTCTGTCTGGAAGAATGATGATAAACGTGAACACATTTTATTTTAGCATTCACAGAAAATAAGCAACTGGTAACAGAGTTAACTTTCATCAAACGGGACTCGCATTAAACCGGATAAACCAAAGGCGAGTTAGCACAATAAGGTATTTTTCTAAAGTATTTTTGCAATTTTCTCTTAATTCAGTTTTATCTTTCATTCTTTTGAATTCAAAATATAATTTTTACTGTTAACAGTATGTCCATTGCACCTTGGCTTAATTTTTAGGTTGTTCTGTTTAATCCATACTTTTTAAAAAAATATATGTGGACCTGATTCCCTGATTAGTTTGGATTAAAGAATGTCTACTGTATTTGCAACCTGTAATGATAATTCAAAGATCACGTCCAAGAAAATAAATGCCTGTTGATCAAGTCTGACACATGAGTCGGACGCAAATTATTCTGCTTTAATTTTAATGATCACTGAGGTTGAATGTGAGATTGCAGCTACGGTTACATGACGGTTGCTACAAGCAGCTGCTTCCCGATGGGAGGTCACCATGACCACCCAAAATGTTTTCTTAAAGACAATATTACAGTTTTTTAAAAATATTTTTTGCCGAATGGATTTTCTTACTAATGGTTGGTATGTTTGTTTGTACGTACGTGCTTTTCTATTTTTTTTTTTTTTTTTTCACATTCGGTGAAATTCGGAATTTCATTCAACTAATTGAAAATCCCCCTCCCCCAACGGGTCCAGGCACCTTTGACTGTATGTCAGTGTATTTGAGGCATATATAAATAAATGGGGAGTATTTGAATTTTGCATGCTCCGAATTCATTTATTGAGTGGGATTATTATCTTCTGACCAATTTTTACGATAAGTGAGCTATTCTAAGCTCGTCTAATTTTTACTTTCCCCCTTTATTTGGTACAATGAAAGTTTCAACAGCAAGAAATTCAACATAAGGGGGTGGGGGTGGGGGGGGGGCTAACTGATTTAAACCAGATTGATTTAAATCATGATTAAAACCATAATGTAAATCAAGTGATTAAAATATATATATATATATATATATATATATATATATATATATATATATATATATATATATATATATATATATATATATATATATATATATATATATATATATATTGATTTAAATCAATTGAATTGAGTCAAGTGATATACAATCTTAAATTCAACTGGCAAAACTGCGTAGATTCTTCTTTCTCTGTGTGTAATAGATTTTCAGACTCTTGCAGTATTGCTTTTATCCAAAATTAGAGCAAAAAAAAAAAGTTGCAGTTTTTTCTTATAAACCATGATTAATATAATTAAGAATAGTAATTGTTCAGCATATTATTGTACGCTGTAAACGTATAAACGTACATGATGAAGGAAACCTTATCTGAAAGCAAAGCATGAAACAAAATCAAATCTTATCTAAACATTATAATGTATTTTGAAATCTTAAAAACTTTATTGAATGTTTAGAGAACTTATCCTAATTTTAAGAGTAAGATGAATGGATTCATTAGTTCTGATTACTTTATAATCAAGTTTTTTTTTTACCTTCATTTCAATTGAACAATTCAGTCCATTTCAGAAATTACGTTGATTAACATGGAACACCGCCACATTTTAAGAATTTTTTTTCTTCTAAAAAGTGTGAAAATTATGATTCTGGAAAATAGTCATACTACAGTTTCCAAGAATTATAGAAGGGTTGGTGGTTGAAGCCAGGGGGAATGGGGGGGGGGGGGGTAGTTCAAAAATACATGTAAAAAAAGTTTCTCTTAGAGTACCAAGGTCACCCCTCAATATTTTTAGACTTGTGGATAGCAATACACTGGAAGAATATTAGCTTCCCATTTCAACTGAAAGAGGGTGCTCAACCTCTTCAACCAAACTTTATCAGTATGGGGGGGGGGGGGGGTTAAAAATACATTGAAATGAAAAAACACTACATAATATAATATACACGAGTATTATGCATATGCATTGCAATAAAATAATTGTTTCCATAAAAACAGTTAGGGAAATTAAATGTTTCTAAATTTGTTACATTTTCTACGGTACGGCTAATGTTAAATTAAGGTGTCATTGAGCACCGTCTTTAAATTTGAGCAAGAAGCTAAAACGTTTACAGCATAATGTTATTAGTAAGACTAAAAAAAATAGGGGGTGTCCTGGACTCTAACTGATTTTTTTTTTTTTTTTTTTTTTGAAAACACCCTAGGGGGGTGGGGTAGGAGGGTTAACTTTAAATTCAATTTTAATCATTCATTTGTATTAAAACTGGTATAACTTATACGGAGTATTAAAATATAGTACTGCAATGAAATGAAAAAGGCTAGTTGCGTTTTTAACTATTGGGTGAAATATATATGTTTACAAATGTAAAGTAATTATCAAACACATTATTTTGTTCAAATAAATTGATTTAAATTTTAAAGAAGATTTAAATTTAAAAAATCTGAACATTTTGATTTAAAAACAAATCGCAAACCCTACAATGCAGCTACTTTTACTTTCTTATACAAAGTGAAGGAAAAAATTGCAATAACTAAACATTTCCGATTCAAATATAACACAAATTCTCGTTTTAATCACCCTTTTCTTTCACATCCTGTAAGAATGAACGTGATGAGCAACAATTTCCACCATCCACTAGTAACTTTATTTGTGTAATTGAAGCGAATCTATTTTAATTTCAAGTTTTATTCCACATAACGCAAACTGAAGTAACGTCTGAAATTAGGGACATATCTTCAAATTTTCGGCAAATACCAAAATTGACATGCCGAATACCGAGTTGATTTTTTGATGCAACCGATATTTGACACAGCTCCCATTGAACAAATGTTAAACACTGCCGATATTTCTATTATGAATTTTTAAAAAACTACCTTTTTTTTGTTTAAGGCTACATGTAACTAGATAGTGTATGAAATAGTATTTTTTTCTGAAACAGCATGCTTAAAAACATAGGATGTGACCATTTTTACTTCCCTTTACATAGTTTAGGAAGTATTGTATTCACGAAAAAAATTTCATTCAAAAGTTTTCATTCAAAAATAATTTCCATTTTTGCAAACCCGCGAATGGAGATAATTTATTTTTTCAACCCGACCACACGTGGAGACGTTCTTATAAATGTATAAACACCCGAAATATTCATTTTGACGATCCCCGAGTTAATTACAACGAGCTTTCTCGTGACGTCCGTATGTGCGTATGTACATATGTGCGTATCTGTATGTACGTATGTATGTCGCATAACTCAGGAACGGTATGTCCTAGAAAGTTGAAATTTGGTACGTAGACTCCTAGTGGGGTCTAGTTCTGCACCTCCTCTTTTGGTTGCATTCAGATGTTCCTAAGAGGGTCTTTTACACCTTTTAAGGGGGAAATCAAGTTAATTTCAATACAAACTCAAATGGTGTTTCAATTTGTCAAACACTTGGCTATATATCGTCGAGCTTTCGGTCACCAAATTTTGTCGCCGACACATTTGGCGTTTTTTTTTTTTTTTTTTTTTTTTTTAAATCTGGTTTCAATTTAGCCGCTGTCGGCGATATTTAAAGAATTAAACATTGAATCACATTAAAATTGCCAACATTGGGAAAATTAATCTGTATAAAACGTTGTTTTTTTGCTTCGGTTCGCAAGAAACTTGGAGTGAAAATATTTAAAGTATTTCGTTGCTTAGTCCAAGTCCAAGGCACTAGCATCATTAAATTAGCATAAAAAGAAGTCATGTGATGCACACATCAACTCGTTTTTAGTAATTTGACGAAGTTTAATATTTTTTAAAAATATTTTATCGGTGCACAGATTTAGTTTCATTTTTTACGATTCTGCATATGACAGTACAAATGATGAACTGCCATAAGTGCAGAGAGAAATATTTAATTCCCTTCTTTACTCATATGTAGTGGCAACGATATGGTTGATAGCAAGCGTAGAGTGCAATGTTTCATTCACTTCTGAACTATCATAACCAGGAAACGCGGTAGAGAGCAAGCGTAAACATTCAGCCTGCCAGTGGAATAGCACCTAAGTAAATCACTTTTGACGTCATGAATACCACGCCTTGTTTTAAAAATCGGTAATTTAAAAAAAAAAACTAATTACAAATTAAACGTTTGGAAAATGAATTTCCTAGTTCTTTTTTTTTTTTTGCTAATTCTATCAACTTTGGTGACTAAAAGTAGTACTTATGACTGATGGAAACAACCCCATTCGGAGTCCTTTAAGTTCTTCGCAGGCTATATCCCCCCCCCCTTTTTTCTTCTTTTTTCTATTCTTTTTTTTTTTTTTTTTTTTTGATGATTTTTTTTTAAGTTCACATTGTTGTGTTTTCACTGCTTTCTATTTTTGCTAATGGGGCTGCTATTTTTTTTCTGAAAGAGAATGCTTAAAAACATAGAATTTATTGATTTTTTAAATATTTTGACAAAGTTTAATATTTTTTAACAATTACTTCAAACGGTGCAGTTTCATTCTGCACATGATATCTCAAGTATGAAATGCCATTCACTGATACCATTGGCGCAGAGCGTAATATTTAATTCGTTTCTTTACGCTCACATTAACGATATGGTTGATGGCAAGCGTTGAGCGCAATATTCAATTTGCTATTGAGTTATCATAAGCTGGAAACGCGGTAGACAGCAAGAGTAAGCACTCAGCGCTCTAGTGAAGATGCGTCAAAGTACATCACTTGTGACATCATTAACACCACTTCTTATTTTCAAAATCGGAAATTAAAAAAGAAAAATAATTAAGAAAACCAAGCGTTGGGAAAATGAAAGCTTTTTCTCGCTCCATGCTATCTTTTTTGCTCATTCTATCAACTTCAGTGACTAAAATTAGTACTTTTGACTGCTGGAAATAATCTCACTCTAAGGCACTTTTATTATTGAATTTTTGTTCTTTTTACGAGTTCTATTTAGTTTTGATATGCGATTTCAGATTTCAAACGCTGACGAAAGCATCAAATTTTTTTTTATTTGGAATTTCACGCGGAACGTATCTATTTTTATCAAGCTTAACCCTCTTTTAAAAGTGTCTTAAGAATTCATAGAAAAGCAAATATTTCATTAAAAAATTGTACTAATTCGGAAGAGCAACTTCTAATACGCATTTATGGTGGAAAACATCCCTTTTCTAAACTATGCATTATTTTGCAATTGCAAGAAGAAGTAATGTCAAGTCCATATCAGATTTTGTTTCCCAATTGAACGATCAAAATGGAAGTTCCGTCCCGAACTAGACGTGCCAAATCAGTATTCTGTAACTTAGCTAAGACTGCAAATTATGCCAAACATACCTTTTTAACATTTTAAGTTGAGTTCGTGCCCCGTAATATGTCTCAATCATATGATGAATTTGATCTGTAAAAAATAAATGAACAAAAATAGTAATACCTTTTTAACAATGCAGCTAATATATTTTTTTCATTAAAAAACAAATCCTTAATCGATTTCAAAAAGGGAAAAAAAGTTTAAAAGAATGAGCTCATTCTCTAGAATTTGCAAATTAAAGTAAACTCCTCATTGCATTAAAATAAATATATTTCATCAAAAAAAAAAAAAAGTTAAGCTGTTTTTGAAAATTAAAAATATAAAGCACCTCTGACTTAAATTTTTTCCCGTTGCTAAGAAATAACTAAGAAAATGTACTTTAAAAATAAATAAGAAATGATAAATGTCCACTTAAAAAAAAAATAATCATCAAGAAAACAAAATAGTCTACGCAGTTCTTAATGTTAAAACATAAAGCATTCCGAATTTCCTTTTATTTGCTGTTGCCAAAAATGAATACATAAACCAAAATTTTCGAGCGAAAGTTAAAGGAAATCATATCAACGACAATTATCTCACAGTAAAAACCAGGGCTGTGGAATCATAGTCAGATCGAATCATAATCGGTTCCATTTTTGGGTGATGGTGTGGGAGTCGGTAGTATAGAAGGTTTTAAATTCAAAGAGTCGAAGGCTGTCATTTTCAGTCAAAGTCCGCAACTCTGCAACGCTTGCGGAGTCTGTAATACATTTTATCTTTGGAAAAATTGCCAAACGAGGCAACCTAATTGGCAAATGTCCGTTTCGTCTCTTCTGGCACTTCTTTTCGGGGATGGAGGAGATCAAACTGATGTGAAATGTGATCTGATTACCTTTATAATCCAAGCATAAGATGAATATGAAACCTTTTGCGTCGAAAATCTAAAAAAATGCTTATTGTACTAGATTTACGGACCATTTCATGCACCAAAGAAGGCATTTTTGCTTTCTCCAAGAATACTTTCCTGAACTTTTGAGGTTTGATCATCAAATTTCTTCACAGCTGAGTTCTTTCAAAGCAAAAATATAACCTTTTTATTGTATTACAAAATTGGAGAACATTTTAGTGTTTGAGCTCATAATTCCAAAATTTGAAGCCATGCTTCTCACAGAAGATAATGATTTAAAGAAGATTTTATATCTGTAATGTTTATGGGTATTCATGGGATGTGCACATAAATTTTGGGGTTCGTCACAAATGACTTTTACGCCCCCCCCCCTTCATAATGTTTACCCTTACGTCCCTGCATATATTTAACCTCTTATTTTAAAAATTTTGGGCCCCCTTCAGGCTCGGTCCCGGGCGAACGTGTGTTCCTCCCCCCCCCCTGTGCACGCCCCTGTGAGTATCGCCCACTTTACGCAGGCATTTCGTTCGAAAAAAAAGGTGAAATACGATGTTCCATTTGTGCGTGTTTGTCTGTCTGACATCCAATCTCCTCGAGAACCACTGGTTGTTAAAAGTCAAACGAAGTATTTGAACTTTCAAGGGGAACCAATCTCGTTTAGCCTCGTTTTTATAAGACTTTAATTTGCAGAAATATTAATTAAAACCATTAGTTATCATTCTTTCGTTTTTAACAATATTTCAGTCAATTCGGTGACAAAAGTAGTACTGGCGAAATAGCCAGTTCTGTTGGTCATAGAGTTCCTCATGGCAGCGAAATGCGAGGATAAAGAACATGATGGGAGTTCTTTAGTTGATAAAATAAACTTCGTGGCAAAACAATTTTCATCTAAAACAGTTTCTACCTCTTTTTCAGGAAACAAAGCTCTTGCATACTAATCTCACGTAATTTGTCTTACTGCATTAAGTGAAACATGGTGGAGAGTGTATCCGTTTCTCAAAGAAATTCAGGACATTTTGGCCCCCCTCCCTTCCCCCACTTGTAACTTCATTGTGGCAAAGCTAAAAGTCTGATTTTTTTTTATGGAGTTTGAGAACATGTGAGTACGGGCCATATTTGAGGAGTTTACATCCAAAATGGATTATATAAACTTTTGGAGAAATTTTTTTTTTCGTTTTTAGAATCTCTAATATAAGCCCTATCGACGCATGAATATCTTTCTTCTCTAAGTAGTTTGTATCTACTGTTAAAAAGTGCGTAAACATTGGTTTTACCAGATAAACGGTGTATATCTATCCATTCTCGCCATATCTTTTACAGCAAAGTGGAATTATCCCTTATTTGCCGGTACCTACTCATTCACTTTCATTTCCAAACGAGTACATCCAAAATAAAACTAGCAATTTAGATTTGGTAAAATTGAGAAAAAATTCCTAGACTTAATGCAGTCACTTGTTATTCTACCAAAACACTGAGAAATTTGAAATTCTAGTTGGTGCTTAAAATCTTTATTTTTTTGTTTTGTCAAAAAATATAAAACAAGGTTTAAACCGTTTTTAAAGTAAACTCCTCATTTGCAAATTACAATAAATTTATACCAATAGTTTACGAATTATAGCCAGTCGAAATGTATGAATTTTGTCACTGGCGCATGTGTGAAAAAATCATTAAAATTCTGAGGTACTTCTAGCAGTCACACAAGCTTGAAACATTTATTCAGTTAGAAACAAAAGGGAAATGGGGGGGGGTATGTAATAAAAGGGAAAAATTTAAACGCTCCGAAGTTTCAGACACGCAGGGTAGTTCTAACTGCTTTCCATTTTTACTTTTGAATCTGGTATTTTTCTTCTGAATGAGCAATGAGCATGCTTAAAAACATAGGATTTAACAATTTTTTAAATAATTTGACAAAGTTTAGCATCTTTTAACAATTATTTTAAACTGTGCAATTTCATTGTTTACGCTTCTGCACATTCTCTAATGCCTTTGGCACAGAGCGCGATATTTAATTCGCTTCTTTACTCACACATACTGGCAACGATATGGTTGACAGCAAGCATTGAGTGCAACATTCAGTTGGCTACTGAATTATGATGAGCTAGAAACACGGTAGACAGCACGCGTAAGCATTCAGCGCACTTATGGAGGTGCGTCAAAGTACATCACTAGTGACGTCATAAAAACCACGTCTTAGTTTTAAAATCGGATATTTTAAAAGAATAATTAAAAACTAAGCTTTGGGAAATTGAAGATCTTTTCTCGCTCCATGTTATATTTTTTTGCTTATTCCATCAGTTTCAGTGACTAAAAGTAGTACTTTTGACTAAAGGAAACTATAGATAACGTACTTTTTTTTTTATGTTTTGGGAGAAATGCTCTGCTTGTGTAAATGAGAAATATAATACATATGCGTACGCTCATAATAATCATCGAGTTACTCACCATTATTCCGAATATTTACGCCCTCTAGATGTTAGCATCCTACTCTATGGCAGCATCACATGGAAGCTCACTAGACAGCAAGAAAAACAGCTTGATGCCTTTCAAACTAAAAGCCTGAGAAAAATATGAAACATATACTGGCCAAATAAAATATCGAATGCAGAGCTATACAAACGTACAAATTGCAAACCGATAACCACACTGATAAAAAAAGACACAGATGGTCATGGATAGGACATGTTCTCAGAATACAGGCAATAGACCTACAAGAACTGCTCTCACGTGGACCCCTGATGGCAAGAGGAAGCGCGGTTGTCCGAAACTAACCTGGCGTCAGATGGCCATTCAAAAAAGGAATGCCTTTGGTTGTCCAAGCTGGGGGAGTGCCAGGGAGGTGGCATTAAACCGGTCGGGATGGAATGCCACGCTATCGGCCTTATGCGCCAATAGGCGTTGAGAGAATCAAGTCAAAATGTTAGCAGTTTTGGCTTGAAAATAAACATATCGTTGCCATTCGAAAAAAGAGAAAGAAACCTTTACGAACCGTACCAAACATTTAAAGTCCTTATTTAAGATTTTTATGTAATTGGTCATTATTTACCTCAACATTTAGTAATGTAAGTTAAATAACTACAACTTCCGAGCTTTTACTTAACAATTATTGCGAAATTAAGTCCAATTTTGCAGCGTTATAACCAGGGATGTCAATCGCATCCTCCCCCCTTTCATAAAACGTCGTAAACGCCCCCTATTTAAATGCTACAGAGTACCCCTCCGAAAATATGACCTTCCAAAATAGGATGAAAACCCCGTGAAAATTACCTACCGTCCGAAAACTTCAATGAACCCCTTCTTGTGAGCCCTCCTGTCATAAGTTTTCAACGATTTTACTGGCTGCTTTTACACGTCATTAATTTTTTTTAAATTTAATAATATCTAACTGATGCTGTCTAGTATTACTCATTTTTCAAAAAGATTAGAATAGTTGAAAGCCTTTGCAATTTTCCCCAGTGTTAGCAATTTTTTGATGTCAAAGACAAAGTTGAAACTAATTTGACGACTTTTTTTACAATGAGTTGTAACTTGTTTGTGATTTGCTGATATTACCAGACCAAAATAAACTAAAATTTCCTGTTTGAAGGATAATATTTAAGTTTTAAATAAACGCCAAGTTGAGTAGAAGAAAGCGAAGAAAAGAACAGCTGTTAAATCCTTTTCTCGAATCTAATTAGAATTATTGACGGACATAATCGAGTTCTCATAATCGAATCAGTCGATTATTCAAGATCATTCGAGAACTCGATTATGGTATTTCGAGTTCTCATTTATCACCGTCGAGCGATGGACTGCTCGACTTCTCGATTTTCACTTTCCGAGTTCTCGAGCGATGGGCTGCTCAAATTCCCGATGATCACTTTCCGAGTGCTCATCGAGATCATCCGATTAGTAATTTCTTTCCATTTAATTTTAGAAGTAATTTTATTCCATTTATACTAATAGTTTACGAAATATTGCCAGCCAAAGTTTTTAAACTTTACCATTGACAGAAGATTTTACTAGCAGGATCATAAAAAAATCTAAGGCTCAAGCAAACAAGCTTAGAATTTTTAGTGCGGTTAGTAGTTTGTATGAAATGGAAGGAAAATATGAAGCATTCTGAAACTTCAGTCACGTAATGTAGTTTTGCAGCCCCTTTCCTTAATTGTTAATAAGTTATCCGTCAGATGGTTTTCTCCAGCTTTTAAGTAGGAAATTCTTCGTTAGTGAATCGGAACTTGGCATTGTTACAATTAATAACAAGTACAAAATCTGCAGAAAATGGCGACGTCGTAAAATTTTACGAATGCAACGATTTGTAAACTGTTGAGATAGACTGTTTGGAAGGTATTTTGGCTTTCGAAAGGTGCGGGAAAATGTCAACCATTGGGATTCTTTGCAATGTTCCTTATGGTCGTCAATGTTCTTACAAGTATTAAGCGCTTGTGTGTTTCGGCTTAGGTTTTATCGAGAGATCAAAACAAAAATCACCTCAAAATTGTCACCTTATCTGCCTCATTTTCAACTGATATCGATTGTATTAGGAAGCACTATCCAAAATTCGACCAAAACTATAAATTACAAAAATGCAAATCTCGCTTCCACAGTAAAATGTTTTGAGATCTCATGTGAAATAAAGTCAGTTTTTTTGTTAGTATTTTGTGAAGTACCTATTAAACAACTTTGCAATAAAATGTTTTCTATTAAGATACCTTGCAATGTTTATGGTGACCGTAATGCCATTAGACATCATTATTTCCGTAATATATTGGACATAAATCGAATGGCAACATACTATCATAGCAATAAATGGCACTAAACTGTTTCACTGGTCATCGCCAGATTTGATGCATCCGACAAGCGGAGAATCCGTTGTAGTAACCTTTTAAGTAGAAAAAAATAATGTTTTTATGCGTACCCTGAATAAAGTAGTGAATAAAGCCTGCTTGACG